>NC_048298.1:317193826-317280474 GCF_013100865.1 Trachemys scripta elegans | reverse complement strand
ACCCCGGCCCCGCGCTTCCCCTGAGGCTCCCGGGCCTCCCTCCAGCGCTTGCGGAGGAAGGGTTTTTTGGTTTTTTTTTGGCCCCCCCCCCCGCGTCCCGATATTTGTCTTTGGTGATCTGGTCACCCTAGGTGAATCCATGTTGACTGTTCCTGATCACCTTCCTCTCCTACAAGTGCTTCAAAATGGTTTCCTTGAGGACTCGCTTCATGATTTTTCCAGGAACTGAGGTGAGGCTGACTGGTCTGTAGTTCCCCGGATTCTCCTTCTTCCCTTTTTTAAAGATGGGCACTACATTAGCCTTTTTCCAATTGTCTGGGACCGCCCCGGATCATCACGAGTTTTCAAAAATAATGGCCAATGGCTCTGCAATCACAACAGCCAACTCCCTCAGCACCCTCGGATGCATTAGAGCCAGACCCATGGACTTGTGCACTATTTTCTAAATAGTCCTTAACCTGTTCTTTCACCACAGAGGGCTGCTCAACTCCTCTCCATGCTGTGCTTCCCAGTGCAGCAGTCTGGCAGCTGACCTTGTCAGTGAAGACCGAGGCAAAAAAAGCATTGAGTACTTCAGCTTTTTCTACATTCAGTAAGGGTCCCACACTTTCCCTGACCTTCTTCTTCTTGCTAACATACCTCTAGAAACCCTTCTTGTTACCCTTCACATCCCTTGCTAGCTGCAACTCCAATTGTGCTTTGGCCTTCCTGATTACATCCCTGCTTTCTCAAGCAATATTTTTATACTCCTCCCTAGTCATCTATACAAGTTTCCTCTTCTTGTAAGCTTCCTTTTAGTGGGTAAGCTCACCGAAGATTTCTCTGTTAAGCCAAGTTGATCGCGTACCTTATTTGGTATGCTTTCTGCACATTGGGATGGTTTGTTCCTGGACCCTCAATAAGGCTTCTTTAAAATACAGCTCTCCTGGACTCCTTTCTCCCTCATATTAGCCTCCCAGGGGATTCTGCCCATCAGTTCCCTGAGGGAGTCAAAGTCTGCTTTTCTGAAGTCCAGGGTCTATATTCTGCTGCTCTCCTTTCTTCCTTTTGTCAGGATCCTGAACTCTAACAGAGAAAAAATGAAGGAGTAAAGAACTGGATGCATGTTTATTTCCTGACTTTAATGACAATAATAGAGAAGGGTAGGAATGTCATTAATAGTTCCACATGATGGATTTGGTCTATAAGCCTGCACATTATGAACAAGGCAATACTCAATCTCTTAACAAAGACTGCATACCAAGTAAACGTTAGATAGAATTGTAAGAGGCATATTCCCAGGGCCTCCTACCATAAGGATGCATGGGGGGTGTTTGTGCTTTACCATTTGACATTCATGCAGAAACACGGCGTGGTTTCTGTAGTCTAAGTGAATGTCCTTAAGGCTTAATGTTCCACTGAAATTTTGCTGAAATGTAAAATATATTTCAAAAGAGCATAAACATTTTTTCATGTGCAACCCATTTGACCTGTCATGCTTCATTCCATTCTTTTAAGAAAATGAATTCCTGAAGTGGATATGTATCGGAAAAGCCCAACCTGATTGCGTGCCTGCTGGTACTGTTGGAAAGCCCATGGGTCACCACATAACTCCAAAATGTTTGTTAAGAAGAATCAAAAGGACTGACCATAAAAACAACTGTGTAATAGTCAAATGTGTCTCAGCAGTGTTCAGTTCCAAAACCAAAGCAGCACCCCATAACTGCCATTTACTTCAATGGGGCCAGGATTTTACCCACGGAAACTAAGGAAATGAAATCAAAAGACTCAACGAGAACAAGTTTTTTAAATGTGCATTGGAAAAAGTGGAGGAGGATTATGAAAGTTGCATGGACTGGCAACACTTTGTTCATAAACACTAATACCGAATGTACTTGCATTGGTTGTAACTATGGGAACAACTCAACTTATTTATGTTTGCCATGTTGTTATGACTGTATTGGCCCCAGGATATTAGAGAGACAAGATGGGTGAGGTAATATCTTTTATTGGACCCATTTCTGTTGGCAAGAGAGACAAATGTAGTTGGTGTTGGTCCTGCCTTGAGCAGGGGGTTGGACTAGATGACCTCCTGAGATCTCTTCCAACCCTAATCTTCTAGGATTCTATGAAATGCACAATGGGGACCATACCCTGAAAGAAATCTTTCTTGAACCCTGTCTTCTGGCCTTCAAACAACCTCCTCCCAGCCCCAACCTCTCCAACCTCATCATCAGAAGCAAGCTTCCCACAGGCCAGAACACACCAACTCAAAGCAGTACCAGACCCTACCAAAACAACAGATGAAAAACGTGTAGACATCTCTCCACTGCTATGATGATGAAAACCCCCCACAACACACTTTTCAAGATCCAGGGTCCTACATATGCCTATCACAATATGGTGTACCTCATCCAGTGTACTAAATACCCCAATAACAGCTATGTGGATGAAACAGGACAATCACTGTGCTCAATGAATTCACACAGAAAAATGATAAAAGATAGAAACATCGCGTCACCTGTGGTGAACACTATTAGTCCTCATCCTTAAAAGAAACCTGCTTAACACCTTTCGAAAGATGAGCCTGGGAGCTTAAATTCATAACTTTGATAGACACTAATACTCATGGTGTGAACAGAGACTCTGGAGCTATGGATTCTTACAAAAATGTTTAACCCACTAAGTCCCCGCCTTCAGCTGTTTCCCTCTCCTTTTCCCCTTATGACTGGACAGGTGTTTAATGGCCACTTCATCTTGAATGGTCCCTTAAAATACAGTATATGTTAACTACTCATGCTAACCAATCTGCTCTACCTTGTATTTAGCTGTATCCCTGAGTAGTTTTCCAGACCTGAAGAAGAGCTCTGTGTAAGCTGAAAAGCTTGTCTCACTCAGCTAAAACCCCAAATAATGCCACACCAGCTTAATTTCCTTTATTGACAGAATTACTGGCCAAATGGATAGAGGGAAAGCAGTAGGTGTGATATATCTTGATTTTATTAAGGCTATTGACACAGTCCCACACAACATTCTCATAGGCAAACTAGAGAAATGCAACTTATACTTTACTAGAAGGTGGGTGCACAACTGGTTGCAAGATTGTACTCAAAGCATAGTTATCAATGGTTCGCTGACATACTGGGAGGGTATATCTAATGGAGTCCCACAGGGATCAGTCCTGAGTCTGGTACTATTCAATATTTTCATTAATGACTTGGATAATGGAGTGGGAAGTATGCTTATAAGATTTGCAGATGACGTCAATCCGGGAGGGTTTCAAGCACTTCAGAGGACAGGATTAGAATTCACAACAACCTTGACAAACTGTAGAATTGGTCTGAAATTAACAAGGTGAAATTTAACAAAGACAAGTGGAAAGTACTTCATTTAGGAAGGAAAACTCAAATGCAGAACTACAAAATGAGAAATAACTGGGTAGGTGGTAATTGGTCTGCCAGCATCATGGCATTATACCCAGATAATCCTGGGAAGTGACCCTTACCCACACACTACAGAGGAAGGCAAAACCCCCACCCAAGGTCTCTGGCAATCTAACTTGGGGGAAAATTCCTGGTGGTACTGAAAAGTTTCTGGGGGTGGATCACAAATTGGATATGATCCAACAATGTGATGCATTTGTAAAAAAGGCTAATATTATTCTAGGTTATATTAATAGGAGTGTTGTATGGAAGACCCAGGAGGTAATTGTCCTGCTCTGCTTGGCACTGGTGGGGCCTCTGTTGGAGTACTTAGTACAAGTCTGGGTGCCACACTTTAGGAAAGATGTGGACAAATTGGAGAGAGTGCAGAGGAGAACAACAAAAATGTTGAAAGATTTAGAAAACCTGGGGAAAGGTTAAAAAACTAGGCATGTTTATTCTTGAAAAAAATAAGACCAAGGGGGTCGGGGGGAGGGGAGCTGGTAACAGTCTTTGAATATGTTTAGGGCTATTGTAAAGAGGAATGTGATCAATTGTTCTACATGCCCACTGAAGGTAGGAAAAGAAGTAATGGGAGATTTAGGTCAGATATTAGGAAAAACTTCCTAACTCTAAGGGTTGTTAAGTACTGAAATAGGCTTCCAAGGTAGGTTGTGGATTCCTATAACTGGCGGTTTTTAAGAACAGGTTGGACAAACACCTGTCAATGATAGTCTAGGTTTACTTGGTTCTGCTTCAGTGCAGGGCTCTGGTGCTTCTCAAGGTCCCTTCCAGCCCTACATTTCTATAATTCTATTACTTTTTTTATGCTGGAAAATCTGGATGACCTTGAAAACTAGAGTGACAGAATGGGATGAAATTCAAATGTATAAAGTGTAAGATCATGCACTCTAGGGTCTAATAATCAGAATTTCTACTAGAAGCTGGGGATCATCAGTTGGAAACAACAGAGGAAGAGAGAGACCTGGGTGTGTGGGTTGATCACAGTATGACTATGAATAAACATTATAATACAGCTGTGAAAAAGGCAAATGTGATTCTAGAATGTATCAGGTGTGGCACTTCCAGTAGCAATAGAGAAGTATTAATGCCATTGTACAAGGCACTAGTAAGATCTTATGGGGAATACTATGAACATTTCTGGCCACCCTTGTTCAAGAGAGATGCATTTAAACTGGAACAGGTACAGAAAAAAGCTATGAGGATGAGTAAGGGAATAGAGGGCCTATCTTTATGAGGGGAAACTTAGGAGCTTGGCTTGTTTAGTCTAGCAAAAAGAAGTCTGAGAGATTATATGGTTGCTCTCTATGAATAGGGAATGGGAGGAAATAGGGGGAAGATGAGGAGCTATTTAAGCTATAGGATAAAGTTAGCAAAAGAACAAGAATTGGTCATGAACAAAGTCAGGCTGGAAATTAGAACAAGGTTTCTAACCATCAGTGGGGTGAGGTGCAGGGCTTAGCAGCCCTGGGGTTCAATTCAGGTTTATGTTTTATATTCCTAAAAGCTCATGATGCAGGTTTCAGCTGGCCACCTGCAGGGGTCAGAAAGGCATTCCTCCCGTTCCTCTGTGTTTTCTGGGTTTATTTGTTTTTTACCACCTTCCTCTGAACCATCAGGAATGGCCATGGCTAGAGATGGAACATTGAATGGGATGGGCCATCGCTCTGAGGTGGCACTGAGCACTCTCTCTCTCTCAGGTGCTCGACTGTCTGGTTCTTGCTCACATGCTCAGGGTCTAAGTGATCACCATGTGTGGGATCAGGAAGGAATTTTCCCCCAAGTTAGATTGCCAGAGACCTTGGGTGGGGGTTTTGCCTTCCTCTGTAGTGTGTGGGTAAGGGTCACTTCCCAGGATTATCTGGGTATAACGCCATGATGCTGGCAGACCAGGTATCAGCTCATGCCAAGGTCCCCAGGCCTCACTGAACACTTACAAATTCATAGCGGGAAACCAGTCTGTGTGTTAGCATTATCAAAATAGAGATGAGAGTTATAACAAAGTGCTTAGTGTTCAAAATTTATGGAACACTTATAGGATGCCGTGCATGTATTAATCCTACTTATAATATCTGTGTCCCTTGTTATAAGGTAATGTTTAAATGTTTGCTCTGCAACTAAAAATGTTTCTTTAGACTGTAAATTCCCCGCCATCAGGGAAAAATATTACCAAGTGTGAAATACTAGTTTACCCCCAAAGGTGTTATCTCCTGCCCATCAGGAAAGACTATAGACTCCAAATGGGCCACTGTGGAACAAAGACTTTGTTGACTGATCCCCCCATCCATGAAGAGGTTACGTGCAGGAGCGCTCGGCCCATCAGTTTAAGATTCTGGAGGGGAGATAAAAATCTCTGACAAGGAGAAACTAGAGTTTTTTAAGCTGTCTGGACTCTGGGCAAAGATTCCTAAACTTAAGCAAGAGATCCCCATCCTGCTTGGCAAGGGGCAATCCTAAAGGACATACAGAGCTGCTTATTATTACCTTTTAAAATCTAAGCCTGTAACTCATTTGTGTGTATATGTTTCCTGTTTTAATCTTGTAAATAATTCTCATTTCTTTTTTCTTAGTTAATATATCTTTAAGTAGTTTATTACAGGATTTGTCCAGGCATGTCTTTGGTTTGAGCTGCGAGTATGATTGACCTGGGGTAAGTGACTGGACCTTTGGGACTGGAAGTAACTTGAATATTATTGAGATTTTTGGTGTAAAGTGACCCTCTGTCACATAGTCCAAGTGGCTTGGGTGGCAAGATAGACTGGAATGCCCAAAGGGACTGTCTGTAACTCCATGGTAAGACTGTTATAATACTTTAGGAGTTCACACTTATTGGTGAAATCTCACTGCTCTACAGCCAAAATGCTTCTGAAATAAATGTAGTCAAACTTTACTAATTCTGGGTCACTGAGAACGAAAATGATGCTTAAAATTGTTCATTGGCTCTAGTTTTCAAGATATGCTATTGGGTCAGTATATACAATCCTTGACTTGGGAATGGCAGAGGATAAGTGAATTATAAAGGGAAGGGATGTCAATTTAAACCAGAAATTACTAAAATACATCTTTGACTGGATCTATGAATAAATCTATGACTGGGTTTGGACTGTACTTGCTTTTTGGCAAAACAATGAATGATGCAATCTGAAGCTGGTCTTGCGTCATACATGATATGAATTGCATCATGTTATTCCTAGATGTCATGGATGATGCAATCATCACAAAGCTTACATCACTCTGCTGAACAAATTGCCCTATATCAGCTCTAGAAATCATACAGTGTCGTGCTCTCTTATTTGTCAGTGTTTGATTTTGCAAAGGGACACATTTCTGTTTAGCCAAAGTGAGCAGAGATGCCTCGTACTTGTGTGAACAGTGCAGATAACTTCTGCTATGTTTGTGGTGAAGTGACTTTTGCATCACAAAAGCGCAGTCTAACCACTATGGTTAAGAAAGCCTATCACCTTTATTTTGGCTGCAAAATTGGAGATCAGGACAAGAGGTGGGCCCCACACATATGCTGCAACACTTGTGCAACAAATCTTCGCCAGTGGTTGAACAGGAAAAGGAAATCTATGCCTTTTGCAGTGCCAATGATTTGGAGAGTGCCAACAGATCATACCAGCAATTGTTACTTCTGCATGGTGCCTCCAGTTGGGAAAGGTGTGTCAAAGAAGAAAAAGTGGACTGTGCATTATCCAAACATTCCATCAGCTATACGCCCAGTACCCCACGGAGAAGGACTGCCGGTTCCTGATGCACCAGAATCATTCTCACTTGAGTCAGATGAGGAAGAGGAAGAGGATGGTCCTGAGTCATCAATGTCACAGGACCCACATTTTCTCCCATCCTCCTCCTCTGAACCACACCTCATAACACAAGGTGAACTGAATGACCTTGTCAGGGATTTGGAACTACCCAAGAGTAAGGCAGAGCTGTTGGGCTCCAGACTACAGCAGTGGAATTTCCTGGCAGGTGATGTTAGGGTTTCCATGTTCCATGACCATCAAAAGGGTCTTGTCCCATTCTTCTTCATGGAAGGTGATCTTATAGCCTGCAACAACATCGATGGTGTGATGGCAGCCCTCACTTACAACTTCTTCGAGATGATGCATTTGGCCATGCACTGCATGGCAAGGAAAAGACGGCATGGAAAGCCTTCCAGTTAGTGGCAATAAATTTTCTCGGAAACAACAAGGCAGACAACTACAGGTTGTTGGTGGAAAACCTCCTCCAGGCATACAAAAGCCTTGGTTGCAACATGTCACTAAAGAGACATTTTTTACACTCTCATCTAGATTTTTTTCCACCGAATTGCGGAGCAGTGAGCGACGAGCACGGCGAGCGATTTCACCAGGACATTGCAACAATGGAGAAATGCTATCAGGGCAAATGGAGCCCATCAATCCTTGCAGACTATTGCTGGACAGTGACAAGATATGCTCCATTTAATGAATACAAGAGACAAGCCAAGAAGCGCCGAGTAGACACTGAATAGGACTAAACTATGTACATAATAGTTTTTTGCCTTTTGTTTCATAATACATTTTATTTATATAACCCTTTTGCTGATTTTTAAAGTGTTACATAAACAGGACAGGTGAAATATTATCATGTAAAGCAACCATAAACACATGAAAAGACCTAGGTTTACAATTTATGATTAAAACTCTACTATCTACACAATATACATAGACATAAAATGTAAAAACTTAACTATCTTAGAAACAGTAGCCAATCAGTTGTTTTAATTGTTATATTTGAATTCAGCACATCAAAATACATAATAAATAGTACATTTTATCTCTGAAGCAGACGACTTCTCAAAAATTGTAGACCAGTGTTATAGAACATACAACCAGTTTGGGGTTTCTGCCCTGCCTTTTGACAGTCTGCCCTGAGGTTGGCACTCCAGACAGCGTGACAATCCCATTAATCATTTCCCTGCCATTGCAGAGGGCATATGGCACTGGTGCAGCTCAGCCCCTCCTATTCTCTGCCTGTGGCACAGTCTGATCTCCTGCAGGTTGTAATACTTTAGTGTAATTTTGGTTGTTGTATTTAGTGTGCGGGACGGTGTGTGTGGGGGGGTGTTGTTGGCCTGTAATATACAGGAGGTCAGACTTCTGGCCTTAAACTCCTGTATCCATCTCTTTTTTTCTAGTACATTCAGCTGCCTATCTACTCATTTTCCTTCCTGTGAACAGATCTTCTTTTATTTCCAAATCCCTTTCAGTTGTTATCTGAGCATGTGTTTATTTTGAATATGAGTACTCATGTAATTGTGAGTAATGCTCTGTTTTGATTGTTTTCCCAATGGCATCTGACACACAGAGAGTTTTACCCCAGACATTGTTTAAAAAAGCATTTAAAGACATTATATATGTATTTTTTAAAAACCTGAAAATTCTATTATGCGGCTATCATACTTCGTTGAGTTGATGCTTTATGCCAGGACTTCTTAAAAACAATCCCCAAAATAGCATACTCTGCACAGAAAGCATCAAATGTGTCATATTTTCAGATGGTGTTTGTAACAAAATGAACATTCATTATAGCCAAAAGTATTTTTTTAATATAATGCCTCATAATAAGGGGATGATGAAGCTGAGCACAAGGTTTGTTGACTAATATGTTAAATCCTCAAATAAAGTTGGTCATAGATTTTGTATATTCAAATTCTATTTTAAAAACACGTAAGATAAATCACCATTGCAAGATTTATGCCACAATAATGAAATGGCATAAAATTGGAGAAACAATGAATTAGGTTCATTATTTGCACTATATTATAAAGATAAGAATTCTTATTTTCCTTCCTGTGTTTAACTTTGAGGCTTTGTGAACTAAAGGAAAAAGGGGCAAAACTTTGCCTTGATTATAGCTGCAGAGATCCCTTTAAAGTCAATGTGAACTTTAAACATACATCCGAGGGCAATTATAGAGTAGTATTTTGATAAATATTAAATGCAAAGGCTAGATCCTTAGCTGGTATAAATCAATATATCGCCATTAAAATCAGTGGAGCAACATGAATTTATGCCAGCTGAGGGTCTGGCCCTAAATGCTCTATGTAAAAAGCAAGATTCATAACATATCACTTCAATATTCCATTGCAATCGTACATATTTTATAAACCAGGTCCAATGAAATTACATATGCACACACTGGAAGTAGTGATAATGATACTCAGTTGGCATAATTCTACCTATTAATTCTACTAACTTGAATCTGGAAACACCAATGGTTTTTTAAGTGTGCCATTGGTTTTGAAACTTGTACCCCCCAACGTCCATCATGATTTACATATTAGAAAAGAAATATTAAGTCAAATAATTGTTTTTCTGTACTATATCACTCCAGAAGATTACATGAGTAAACAGAGAAGTAAAAGAAGGTGAAGATGCAGGTGAAGGGCAAGGGATAATTAACCACTATGAAGCCATAGAACTTAATGTTCATTCTGCATTACCAATAGATCTCAGCCACAAATTTCAGACCAGGAATTATATCCAAATTCAGCAAAAGCATTTATGGGATCTAAACAGTTAAGTATGTGCTTAAAGAACTTTTCTGAATCAGGTCCTTGCATCTGAACAACCACAAAGTTTGGGAAATTGTAATTACTTGGGTTTGGTCCATCTCTACCTGTAGTCCACCAGGGAAGGTCATCCAACATCCAACATCAGTTTATGAGAGTGAGTCACCACTTATGGAGAGGCTGGAGATTATTGTCCACCCTCCAGAACTACCACTATTTTCATGAGAATTAAAGAGAGGTTATGAACATAATTGAAGGTAGTAACTCCTGAGTCTCCCTAGAACAATACCCAAAGGATAACTAGCTATACAATAAGAACAGGAGTACTTGTGGCACCTTAGAGACTAACAAATTTATTAGAGCATCAGCTTTCGTGGACTACAGCCCACTTCTACTTTGCAACTTAGCTATACAATAGATATGTCAATGGGTGAAGAGTAACAGAGGAAAGTGGGACTAAAGAAGAAGGGACAGAGACTCTGGGATTTGCCAGAACAGATCAGACCACTTGAATATCAGATGTATCATCTGAGCAATAGCTGATACATAAAAGGAAAATGAGCTATCGTCCCATCCTCCATTAATGCTGTGGTGACTATATGTTCTAGTGAATGAGGACTAAACTAGGAGTCAGGAGACCTGTCTTCTAGTCTTGGCTCTACCATTGCCTTGCTGTGTGACCTTACAGATACAGGAACGGATATATTGGTGCATGAAGAGAAGGGAATTACCTTACAAGTGGAGAACCAGTGTTGACAAGGCCAATTCAGTCAGGATGGATGTGGTCCACTCCCAATAACTGATGAGGAGGTGTCAATACCAAGAGAAGGAAAATTGCTTTTGTAGTGAGCCAGCCTGTATCCGTAATTTTCACTCCATGCATCTGAAGAAGTGGGTTTTTTTACCCACGAAAGCTTATGCCCAAATAATTCTGTTAGTCTTTAAGGTGCCACCGGACTCCTTGTTGTTTTTGTAGATGCAGACTAACATGGCTACCCCTCTGATACTTGGCACCAATCACGATATGGAAATTTTGCTAATGCTAACGCTTCTTTTGCTAACTAAAGAGCAGTTTCCCTTAGCAATGTCAAAGTTGGGTCAGAGTGTGGCGCTCTTAGTCACACTGGGAGCACTGATTTATTCCAGCGATCCCACAGGGAGTACTTCAGGGGCCAGGGCTCCACTAACTATCTAGGTTTTTACACCTGCCCCCATCACCGCAGTATCTGAGCACCTTATGGTAATTAATGTATAAATCCTTACAACACCCCTGTAAGATAGAAATGTATTAGTACTTCTCCTGTTATTTTTGTTTCAGATGCAGGGGACTACGTTAATAAAGAGCCATAGCCCTGTTTTTTTTAAGTGTTTGCACAGATTTATAATTTCTATTTTTTTATTCCATTTAGGATGGGATTGGGTTCATGGGCACTAATTTAGTTGTAGACGATTTCTTAAGCAACAACAAGAAAATGGTGTCCTCAGTTTCCAAAATGGTGCAAATCTATTGACTTAACACTTGACTGAATTTCTTATCTTTAAGTTGGGGCTCTGATTAATAATAAATAACCCTTTTTCCCTAGATTCTTGTCATGAGCAATTACATATTATGCAGTGATTTTGCTCTCGAAAAAATGCAGTATCTATCCATCTTTTGGACATCCATCACTGTACAATATCATCATTTATTAAAAGAACTATATAGAAGAAACAGAAGGTCAAATGTTGGCCTTTCTCTCATGAGACGTGCTGTAGGGAGTGGCTAAGTAGTGGGTCCCTGAACCTAACAGCATCCTAGTAGACACAATCTGGTCCATTTGCAATTTTCTTTAATCCTGAAGATGGGACTAATTGCTATTACTGGAATCTATTGCATAGTTCAAAAGCAGGCAACACCTGATCAGTGCATAGCTTAAACATGCATATTAAGAATAAGTCAAATGGGGAAAAAAGAGGGCAAGACAATTTTAAGTCTGTTACTAAAACCCATTGTGTTTGATTGATCTTTTTGGCTGTCACCATAGAAAACTGATGGTATTAGCTAGATCAATAAAATATAGAACAGTGTCTTTCAAGTTTACTAAACAAGCTGTGAATTATGCAGGAAGATCGCTATCAATAACATGAACCGTATTCCAGTGTGTAAGATAAAACATGCCCATATTAGCATACTTCGGTCTGCTCCATTTTCAAAGTCCTTTTGTATGGCCCTATTAAAACAGAGCTTCCTTTCTAAGAAATCTCTAATTCCCTGGCATTCATGTTAGTATATAATTCCCCTCACATACACACCAAATTGGTTAAAGCCAAGTTAAGGCTGAGGGCACATCCCAGTGGTTTGAGTGCCTATTATCTTTAAATTAGTTTAGACTCCAAACAAACAAAAAATGGTAGAAACCCCGGAAATGCAGAGTTAAAATTGCAGTTCTGGGTACTCTATTATTACTTTATTATTTGTACGGTGGTATTGTCTAACAGGCCCAGTCATGTGCTAGGAGCTTTACAAACACAGAACAAAATCATGGCCCTTGCCCCAAGGACCTTACAGTCTAAGGGCTTGTCTACACTGGCACTTTACAGTGCTGCAACTTTCTCGCTCAGGGGTGTGAAAAAACACCCCACTGAGCGCAGCAAGCTTCAGTGCTCTAAAGTGCCAGTATAGACAGTGCCCCAGCACTGAGAGCCGCGCTGTCAGCGCTGGTAGCTACGCCCATCGTGGAGGTGGTTTTTTTAGAGCACTGGGCGAGCTCTCTCCCAGCGCTCTGCTGCGACTACACAAGCCACGTTAAAGCGTTGCTGCTGCAGCGCTGTAACATTACCAGCGTAGACTAGCCCTAAGTAAGTACTCAAAAGTTGTTTAACTCTGCCCTCATAGCGATGGATGGAAAAACAATACATTGGAATTCATATTACTTTATTTATAACAAATAGTTTCATTGTATCAGTGACAATGCAAACTATAATGTCGTCTTCTTAAACATGGTGACAAACGTTCCCTGCCCTAAAGGGTTCACAATCTCAAAGTATTTTTATAAGCTGGTTGAAACTTTTTTATGGGTTTAATTAAAACCCCATTGAGATGGGCAAGTGTGAACTCACCTTCAGTTAACATACCTGTAAGCATAAGCTCCCACCTAAGAATACTGTGTGAACCTCCCAAGGACTATCATTTTGGGTAGGTGTATGTGTGTAGAGGAAGGGAAGAAAAATATGTAGAAACAGAGATCAGACAAGAACACAGAGAGAGGCAGAGACAGAGAGCAATAAAGCCAAGCAGGAGTCTGTAAGCACTGTGTGACCCCGAAAAAGCTAGTGAGAGCTTTTGGGTCTGGTGTTGGCTAAAGAGGCTTGGGGGCTGTAAGCTAAGAAACTGCTCTTTTTGTTCTTGGTTCCTCCTGAGTTCAGAGAAGAAGGTTTTTGTATGTTCTCAGTAAAGAACAAGATTGCATCAATGAAAATACCAGTCTCCATCAATTTCTACTTCCAACTGGAACACACACATAGCCCCAAACTTTGACTAGCAGCTCGGATCAAAGTTTGGGGCAAGAGTATTATAAAAATAATGCAATGTACATTGAAAATGAAAGCACTGTTTGCTTTCCTAGTTAGCCTGAGCCTTTCATTTTTTATTACCTCTTATTAATTGTTAGACATCATTTTAGATCTGTAAAATATTTGCAAACACACTGTTATTTTATTTAGATTGGAAAATGGAGATGGTAGAAATCTGAGTTTATATTTTGAAAGCAGAGTGCATGTGAGGTATTAACCATATTCTATTATTTATTAATAGGATTTGTGCTTTTATCTAATTGTGTGCTGTTATGATCATGGTATACACACAGAGGAAGTTAGATAGAAATATAAAATACTCTTTCTGGAAGGTTGCAATGTAACATTGTTTTATTTCTTAGAAACCAAAACCTTAACACACAAGAACAAAAATCTGAGGGAGACAAAGCAGACTGCTCCCTATGGCAGAGAGTCACTGCTCAACCCACCTTGCTGTAGGCTGGCTCTTTGAAGACTGACAGCACAAGACCCAGATCGTATGCTTCCCTACAGAGCCCCCTAGCCTGCAAGCAAGACCAGGAAACACCTTACATTTAAAGTTATGGTTTGTACTTTTAAAATAGTTTTCAATACACCACAGATTCCTTTTGGAAGAAACATCCCATCCCCTGAGTGTCTGGGGAGTGACTAAAAGCTTCAGAATTTCAAAGATACTTGAGGATGAATAAGACAGTATATTCAGTTCATAGATCACTGACAGGCCAAGCTGAAATTCTTATGCAATGAGCCATGTGATTATGCCACACTTTTCTCTGTGCTCTTAAATAATAGTGAAAACCACTGAATTTATTGGCACCTCAACCTTTTTGTTAGCATCTGCCTCAAAAGCTACAGCTGAGTTTATGCGACAGTCAGACTTACATAGACAAGAAAGAGCTACAACAAAAATTAAAGATCTAGTATAGCGTTCTTCTTAGAGAGATGAAAGTGCCAGGCTCCTGAAAAGAAGAGTGCTTCAGTGTCCAGACAAACACATACATGAAGTTTAAGATATTTATAACAACTATACAGAAATATGGCTATCTTTCCCCTTCATATATATCTTACATTAGAGAAGAATATTATTTAGGGTTGCAAAGTCAAGCATTCAGTTTAGTAAATGGGTCAACTAAGACTGCCCATACAACCTTAAATCTTCAGCCTTGTGCGTATGCAGGATACGTGTAGTTACATGATCACATATTATTTTTCTCTCCTCAGAAGCATTGCTCCTTTTACTGCATCTGTCTCTGTGACTGACAGAACCAAAACTGTAGATCCGAATACTGATGAATTTTGGGGATTTTCGAAATCGAGATCCAGATACCAATTCTATAGCAAATACTTTTCCGTTGTAGCATCCGCAATACATTGTCCATCCACAGACAGATTTCTGGAATTCAAGGACTAGTCAAGCTGCAGGTTGCTAGGTATTATCACAGTTAGAAAACATCAGCCTTAAATAATTGAAGTGAATGTTGTGGAAACTAAAGGGAAAAAAATAAAAGTTTGTGTGTGGGGAAACCCTGCTGTCACCAAAAGGTCCCAAGACTGTCCCATCACTTTGGATTCTTAAAATTCAGATTATGTATGTATTCACAGAGGCCAGGCTTAGCCCCTTTATCTGAGAATGGAGCTTTGTCAGAGTAATGATATGGGCTACCAGCATTAGGTACAGCAAGGGGTTTTATCTTATATCCAACTGAAGGGTTATATACACCACAGCTGAATGTAAGTGGGATTTAATTAAAAGCCCAGGGGAGACCGAAGACCTGTGACAGGAATAAATCGATGTTCTTGATCATTAGACCTTGTGTGGATTCTGCTGCTGTAATAGGAAACCAGTACATGCTATTGCCTGCAAAGCCCTTGACATGACTGTGATATACTTTCTGGTTTTCAGTTGCACAGGTTCCTTTGACCTTCAACATCCACATTGTGATCCTACTTTGGCTTATTATTAAGGTAAGAATAAAATGATCGTTCTCCTTGTGGATGCTACAGTAACATGTACTATAACCACAGGCATGTGTGAACTCTTCATCAAATGTTCATGAAAAATAGCTAAATGTAAGTTCAAAGAAAAAAGATTCCGAGTGAATCTAGATTGAAAAGCCCAGTGCACCATAGAAATAAAAAAACAAAAGAATGGCCATTTTGTCACTTTCCTCTGAGCTCAGAGCTGCATAATGAAGGGCTATTGTTAGGGAAGAACACTATATCTGTAAATACATAAATATTTAGGTAATTATAAATATGGAGCCACTAGCTGGCACTCAACATGTAGCACAGTTCTTGGGTTTTGTAGGACCAATAAAACTTGTTGCTCTTCAGCACTTCAAATGACTTCCTTTTTCATCAGCTCTTAACAAGCATTATCTCTCCTGTGATGAAATTCCCTGGTTTATGCCTCCAAAAAGAGCTCTGGATTAGGCAAACTCATTTCTAATTTGCTCTCCACTAATTTGCTCCTTTCCGTTATTACTGCTTCCCAGTGTTCCCACTCTCACTATGTCCTTTGGACGATTTCCCCCGCAGATATAGTTTGCATTTTGTACAAGGTGAATTTCATGTCGATATTTTCTAGCCATACTTTTTTTCTTCTGATTGGTATTCACAGGTCTGTTTGATTTAGTGCTTAATCTTATTCCCATTTTATTCAATGGCAAAGCTCCCCTGGTTTGAGTGGGCTAGATTCTGACCTTAGGCAGGGCTCCGATCAGGGCACAGTGCATACATTTCATTGCCCCAGGAGGCATTTTGACTCAGAGCCACCTCTCAGAGTCACAGTTCTTCCCCCGCCTACTTCTTGCTGCCAGGTGATAATAATTTATATTATCTATACCAGCAATACTTTAGTGCTGCATTGTGCGCTGGCTCAGCTACTCTCACCAGTGAGCCAGATGGTCTTTCTCCAGCTCTCCCTGTGACTCTGCATAGAGGGTAAGCAAGCCTGCAGCATCTTATGCCTACACACACCCAGACTCAAACCTGGGTAGCCAGCTTAGGGGCATAAGGGAAGAGGTCTTATTCCCCTGGCCATTGTGTACTTCAAGTCACAGTCTAGCTGTTATGGTCTGCAAAGTGCTCTGCCCTTGTAAAGATCTATAGAAATAACTACTAATCTTACAGACCCTTTCCCTCACAACTCAATAAATTATTTAGCTTTTTTACTTTTTTTGGTCTCTTGGAACACACTGGAGACTATTCTTATCCAAGCCAATCTGAGTTGTTTTTTTTCAATACTCAAATACCGAACTACTATATATATTGCTTTAGTCCACTAATTTTTAATTAATTTGGTAGTTATTTCAGAAGATTCCTTCTTTACGAATCCATTACTCAGCTCCATTAACTCTAGAGGTTTGTGATTTTCATTCTCTTATTATTTGCTCTATTACCTATTAGAGATCAAAGTTAGATTTATGGAATAGTAATTGCCAAGATTCCCTTTCTGGAAAATGGGTACTACATTTTTTTATTGCTTTCTTTTGATACACCCCACAAATAGTAATTGAATTTTTCAAAAATATTTTTTTGGTAATCTGTTAATTAACTAATTCCCTTAGGATCTGAACCAAAACCCACTGATGTCAATGACTGCCTTTGACTTCAATGGACTTTAGAGAAGACCCTTAACTGGTTAGGAAGCATGTCATCTGACCCACATGAGATTTAAATGTTGATATTTATTTTTTAAGGACCCTCTAAACATTTCTGTATCACTAGCTATTTTTCCATATCTTCCTTCATTTCTAAGCATTCGAAGTTTCTTTCTATAGTTTACTTGATGAAGACTTTACAAATAGTTCATTATCTCAGCCATTTTTGTGCTATGGGTAATTTCACACAACACACCCATTTTTACCCTTGTATTTCCTTTTTACCTGGATGTATCTGTAAAAGTCGTGTTTTAATATAATTTTATTACAGAATGAAGATTTCTGTAAAAAGGAGTCAAGAGCTATGGGAGCAATACAGATGAAATAACAGAAATGATCTATTCAGTGAGTGTGCAATCCAAGCTGGTTAGCCACCAGTCACTTGCACTGTTATTTTTAATCTGTAACTGGCTGAGTACCCAGTACTCTATATGAAATGGAGAGCTACCAGATTCCAGATCTGATTGCTTGTGGGTGATTACCAGAATTGAACATCTTGATTCTCTGACAGTGACCTTTATTTGAACTATAATTGCTATAGATTTTTAAAGAAACATCTCAAGATGGGATTTTTTTTTACACTATATGTTTTTAAAGAAATTATGGCATAATTTTTCAGTATAATTTCTATATACATTAGCAAAAATAATTTACCAGCAGAATTTTTGTCATAGCCATGGAAACAGATATCCTGCAATCCTATATGGCTAGTAAGTTAAAAGATGTCTGGAGGATTATGTGATTAGTCTGGAAGACAAGGCACTAAAATCCATCCCTATTCAGCATGAACATTAGAATTTTCAGTCAAAATGTTTTTTCACTGGACAATATGGTTTCCTCAGAATCAGAATTTTCCATGGGGAAGTCCTAATTTTCTGTCAGGAAAACTGAAACAACATGTTTCATTTAGGTCGATTCATCATTAATCAAAGCATTTGTTTTGTCAGTCTGTCCTGAAAAAAATATTTTCTGGTTAGTTTGACATAAGCAGTGTCCACCTTGTTGCTGTGTGCCTCTGGGGTGTTGTTATTAATGTGCCTTATGCCCCCATTCTTTCCTATAGCCAGGTTCCCTGGCTGAACTACATTTCACATGATGCACCTTGGTATCTCCTCTAACTGAGCTCTGTATGGCATCATGGGAATGCCATGACTGCAGTGCATCCTGGGAGATGAAGTTCAGCCAGGGAGCCAGGCTCATAGGGGAGAATGGAAGCATGAAGCAGCCCAACTGGAACTGTAATGAGGTACCAAGGTAGACCAAGTAGACAACAAAATTTTGAACTGACCTGAAACGTGTTTCAGTTCACAACCACAAACTATAGTGAAATGTTCTGAGTCAGGAATATGGAAATGCTTCAATTTGATCAAAAATGTGAAAACAAAATGTTTCCTCATTTCTGAATCAAAATTTTGTATTCCTTGAAAATTTTAGATATTTCAACATTTTGTCCGAATTTGGGATGAAAACAAATGTTAAAAGATTGGAATTTCTTGCTAGATGGAAATTCCATTTCCGACCAGCTCTGCTTATGATCTTTGATGAATGGGTGACCAAATGTCTCATCCATCTGCAATACGTTTCCAAATGGCTGTGATTTAAAACAATGAACCAAAATTTGTAAAAATGAGACATTTGTGTTTTTTGGAGGAGTGGACTGGAAGGGGCCATGCAGGATTTGTGAGTCTTACTTTATTAAAATTTCACAGTGAAGTTAGAAAACATCAGACATTAAACGAACAATCAATCATAATTCATCGTCACCTCTGATGGTATATTGCAAATTATCCAACCCCCTGAAGTAATGGCAATGTTTGTGTTGATTTCAATGGGTTTTGTCTCGTGTATTATACCTGTAATTGCTACAATAGAAATATTTAAGGGGCTTTAGATAATGCAATAGAAGAACAAGTTGGGATCATAAAAATTAGAGAGGAAGAGTCATTTTTTCAAAACCTTTATGACACAGCATTTATTCACTACATTTTTGAATGCTTTGTCCAACCTCATTTTAAATAACAAACAAACAATCTAACTTCCCTTGGGAGATTTTTCCACAGAATTTAAAACTAGAGAAAGTAGACCATAGAAGGAAGTGACCTTGGTCATCTTGTCCTTCCTTCCTGCCAACATCAGAGCAATTGACCTCACTGTTATGAAAATTTTCCTGCTGGGTGCTCAATAGTGCAGTTGGGAAGACAGAGCAAACAACAACTGTACAAATGAAACCATGTTTTCCTTACAATTGTGTTTGTTGTGAGCAAAACAGGTTCTGTGAAATTGAAAGCAGCACATTATTGAAAAACCACAACCTCTCCCAGTCCACTTCTACCTGGTGAGCAAATTAAGAGATGCTCAAAGAAAGAGAGATTTTTTGAAGCTACTTCTACAGAAGGCCATAAGCTATCCATTTTCACATGTTTGCAGTATTAAGTCTCTGACAACTCAGTAAGCCAAGCCAGAGGATGTTTCCAGAGGCACAGCACAGTACTAACAGTCCAGGAGGAGGGGAACTAAAGTGGTTTTAAGCCATCATGGTGCTCCAGGGCCCATAGCATAGTTTAGGCTTGGGGACCTGTTCAAATTATGGCAGGCTCACACGGCTGCTCTGTGGGCTGTAGCACTGCCTAGAATTTCTGCAGGCCTGTACCACGCCCCTTGCCCCCGCCACAATACATTCCACCTGTTCCTGGCATGTCCCCTATAATAGGGCTTGCATGGGGAGTCCTCAAAGGGCAGCCTTATGGATGTCTTCTGCAGTGCCCTCACCAAGAGAATCCCCTCTCAGCTGGAATTAGGGCTTTTAGGGCCCCTTTATGCTGCTCCAGTTTGAAGGGTCCGGTGAGGATCTCATTTCAAGTTTCACAGCCATTTGTGTAATGTTCACTGAATGCTCAGGAGTCTTATTTGTCAGGAGAAAAGGTAGTTCATTTTGCACTAGCACTCAGCACAGTCTGACTCTTCTCATCTAGCTCACAAAGAGGTGTAGTGGTATCCTGCTCTGGGAGTCAGGAGGCTTTGCTTCCATTTCTGGTTTGGCCACTGACTGCTGTATGACTTTGGGCACATCAGTTCACCTTTGTGTCCATTCCTATGCTTCATCTGTCTTGTCTCTGTAGACTAACTCTTTGGGGCAGAGAATGGATATAACTATGCATTATTACAGTGACTGACATACTGGGTCCCCATCTACCTGCTACTTTGAAATATAAATAAATAAGAATTGCCCAAATGAAGCAAAGTCTTACACTCAACTCAAGGGCATTTCCCTGTTTGTCTGCCTGCCCCATAATAGCTTTTGAATGCCACATCTGGTCAATTCCAAAACTTCAGGGAATGGTCTAGGCAATGATGAGCACAACTCTATTGGTATTAGTGAAACTGGAAAACTAGAAGGGAAAAATGAGGGATACAGGAGGATATCAATCCCCCTTCCACCCCACCACAGTTCTGCCAAAATGTTACTACCCTGAAGAACTTAGCTCTCAGACAGGAAGAAAGGAACTAAGTATGGGGGCACAAACAAAACCCCTGGTGGGGGGAGAATGGGGAACCCTGGTATGGAGGGAGAGAGGGAGTATTGGGGGGCACAAAGAGCCATGAGGGGCAGGGGAGAATATGGGGGCACACAGAATGCCTGGCATGGGGAGAAATAAAGGACAATTGTATGGAAGAGAATAGGGGGCATACAGAGCTCCTGGCATGTGGTTTAATGGGCAATGGGGGTATAGAGAGTCCCTGGTATGAGGGGCATATAGACCCCCTGTCCTGGAGGGAATTCAGTGTACTCAAAAGCCTGATCTGGGAGAAGGGTGAATGAGGGAGCCCGTAGAGTCCGTGTTATGGCAGAAGGGGAGTATGGGGATGCACACAGAGGCCCTGACGTGAGGGAGGAGGTGGGGTGAGTGGCAACGGATCCCTCAAATAGAGGAGATTGGGAGGCTGGCACACAGAAAGTCCGAGGAGTGTGTCACAGGGTTTACTCAGAAAAGTGGTGCCTGCTGTTGGCCGTCTCAGGGATTAGCTCTCTCAGCCAGAATGCTTTCTTCTGGTGGTGCCTCTCCCACTGCCTTCTCCACCTGCAGACTCTCCTCAGTCCAGTAATGAAAGCATTCCCTTCATGACTCAGCCCTCCAGCCATGTTACCATCTATATATTCTCCCTTCTGGGGAGTGCGGGGGGAATTCTCAGTCCAATCCAACCATTTCCCCAGCGGCAAGTGGGGGGACCCAGACCCTCCCACTACTCCAGATCCTGGCACAGAAACCCTCTAGACAGCAGCTTCGTGCTGCCTCTCCTTAACTTATCCGCCGATGCCACTTTAATTCTCTGGGCCACTTCCCTGTGGCCCCAGCATCTTCTTCACCCTCTTCTCAGGGCCTCCAATCAGCACGTCCCAGCAGCCAGCCAGGAGCCCCCTCTCGCTGTCCTGGTCCTGTCAGCAACTGCTCTGTCCAAGGTACTACCTTCCAGCAGCTCACTATGAACACAGTCCTCTCTCCTTGGGCTCCCTGCAGCAGCTGACGTCTCTGGCCCTGCAGCTCCTTTTAGGTAAGCCTTCTGGGCCCTGATAGACTGCTCCCTGAGCAGCCTCCCTAAGGTGTTTTTAACCTCTTCCCTGCCAGTGTGGGGTAAACACCCCATCATAGGTGGAATGAAGTACCTCACTCTTTGTGTAGCGTGGATAGACCCTAGTACAGATACTAGGCAGGGCAGGGATTGCTTTCTTTGTGTGCATCAAAGCAAGCAAAGAAACAGTGCCAGGGCTTGCAAAGTAGGATGGATGCATCAAATGGAATAGCCTGGATTGTGCTAAAGGAGAGTACAGCATCATAGTTCTATGCTCTGGGCCAAAAGGGAAGGTTATAACTCCCTGAGACACAATCCTCTCTGAACTCCCCCTGCAGCATTTTCCCCCTACTTGGGCCAGTGGCTAAATTCAACTCTCCAGTCCTCTGTGGACAAACAGAAGACTTTGGATGCCCAGACTTCCACTCAAGCACCTTCCATAACCCCTTGCATGGTGTCAAGTATCAGGGGGTAGCCGTGTTAGTCTGTATCTACAAAAATAACCAGGAGTCTGGTGGCACCTTAAAGACTAACAGATTTATTTGGGCATAAGCTTTCGTGGGAAGTGAGGTTTTTACTCACAAAAGCTTATGCCCAAATAAATCTGTTAGTCTTTAAGGTGCCACCAGACTCCTTGTTGTTCCATAACCCCTGATATAATTCAATGTATTTTTATAAAAGAAGAAAACATCTCATGGGGCATGCTATAAAAACAGAACAAAGTTAATAGGATAAAACAAGAAGTGAGAGGTCAATATATCAGCCAAGGTCAAAGAGGAACATAATGGTGGTAAACATCATTGTGGAAAGTAGAGGGTTCGTGATTAACAGTTAGTGTACATGCTCAGCAGGCACATACCATAAGGACTTAGAGGTAAAACAACTAATTAGTGGAATGGAGTAAGAGGCTAAGTGAAGAAGCAAAGTAGTGGTGTAGGCAGCGCAAAAGAGGATTGGAATAGACTTGTGCTAATGTTATGCATGCAGTAGTTTTAGCGTGGGAAGCAGGATTGACTTAAAAGGGAAACTGTTGTTTCAGCTGAAAGTGTAAAATTGTAATAGATAAGGCTTAGGGCCAGCACTTCATCTGGTGAAGACAATAAGCCTACACCCATTTACACTAGCTAATTATCTAGCTCTCTGCTTGTTTTAACAAAATCAGATAAAAATGGACTGTCTAGAGAAGTGAGAAAACTTTGGACACTTCTTGTTTATTGGAAGGTTCTGCTGGAGTTTTGAAGGTTCTGGTTGAGTCCTGTTGTATACAAGTTGTCTGCCAGTGGCTAACGATTATGTACTCTTCTTTTGTCCTTTGTGCCATCTGAAGAAGACGAGGTAAAGTAGATCAGGTACAAATATATGTATTTGTATGTGAAAGCTCAGCATAATGGGAAAACTTTTCTTAAACTTTAACAATTATGCAAATCTCTGCCCATCAAGTATAATTCTTGAAATTCATTTTTCAGTAAGAATGGTTGACATTTACTTGTTCGCTGTAGGAAAACAAATATGTTAGCTGTTTGGTTGTTCTCTTGGATTGTAAGAACACAGGAAATTGTTGCAGTTTTCTTGAAAATGTCAGATATTAGATTTTTAAAATATTTTTATAATTAAAGTTTATACATCTTATAGAGCATTAGTCTGTTGGGGTTTACATCTCTTTAGTCCTCATGAACTATTTTCAGCATGTACCAGCTCTCCATGCCAACTCACTGCCTTTCATAGAATCATAGTACTAGAAGGGACCTTGAGAGGTCATGTAGTCCAGTCCCTTGCACTCATGGCAGGACTAAGTATTATGTGGACCACCCCTGAGAATTGTTTGTCTAACCTGCTCTTAAAATCTCCAATGATGGAGATTCCACAACCTCCCTAGGCAATTTATCCAGTACTTAACCACCTTGACAGGAAGTTTTTCCTAATGTCCAACTTTAACTGCCCTTAGTGCTATTTAAGCCCATTGCTTCTTGTCCTATCCACTAAGGTTAAGCAGAACAATTTTTCTCCCTCCTCCTTGTAACAACCTTTTATGTACTTGAAAACTGTTATCATGTCCCTTCTCAGTCTTCTCTTCTTCAGACTAAACAAACCCAGCTTTTTCTTGTCTTCTAGACCTTTAATAATTTTTGTTGCTTTTCTCTGGACTTTCTCCAATTTGTGCATATCTTTCCTGAAATGTGGCACCCAGAACTGGAGACAATACTCCAGTTGAGGCCTAATCAGCATGGAGGAGAGCACAAGAATTACTTTTTGTGTCTTGCTTAGAACACTCCTGCTAATACATCCCAGAATGATGTTTGCTTTTTTTTTTTTGCAAGAGTGTTACAGTCTTCACTCATATTTAACTTGTGATCCACTATTCTTACCCAGAATTGAGGGGAGAGTGTTACCTCAGAACTTCACCAAGCTAATCACAGCCATTGTGTGCATTCAGCCATCGTTAATTAATAAAATAGAACACCACATAGTTAAGGGTTAATTTGGACAAGCAGGGCTTTTGGAGGCTAGTTTCTGCTAACCACAATTGGAGGAGGGGAGAAAAGAGTCAACAAATTATGAAACTGAAAGAAGGTAAGTGGATGGAAACTCTGAGTGTGGGCACCTTTGATATAGAAGCTTATTATGGCTAGGATTGTTAGGAATGATTTATTAATAAGTAGTTAATTGAAGTTAGGAGAAATGATGACCCAGTGGGGGTCACTATGAGCTATGTGTTTTGTAAGAGCTAGTTACTAAAAGACTAGATAATAAAGGGTACTTTGGAGCATTTCTCTGCAGCTATCCTGAGAGAATTTTTTCTGACACCCTACTCCCCAGTGGGTTGACCTGCTGCTAGTTACCATCTTAGATTTTTGGTAATTGTTTGGGATGTCCTAAACATATTGCTAATGTCTGTGTTTGCTTATATACATTGTAGTTTTAGATGAGAGCTCGCTTGCTTGTATCAATCATTTATCAGATGGAAGTGCTGTGTTCCCATTGATTTATTCCTGACACTCCCTTTTTGTAGTTCAGACATAAATAAGGAAATCTTGTATTCACAAGGCTGAAAACAGTTATGAGCCAAATCAGCTGGGATAAAAAATTTAAACAGAAAAGATGTGAATAATATTTGGGAATTATTTAAGAACATTTAACTAGATGCTCAAAGCTACAAATAAGAATGAAGGCCACATTGCTTAAAAACTCAATCTGGTTAAGAGAGGTAGTGAATGCAGCTAAGAAAAAATAAAACAAAAACCATATTTAATAAGTGGAAGAAAGGGGAAGTTGATAGGAATGAATATAAATCAGAAGCTAGGAATTGTAGAAAATTGACAAGGGGAAAAAAGGGACACAAGGAGAAATATGGATAGTAGCGTTAAGGACAATAAAAAGGTTTTAAAGTACATTAGAAACAAAAGAAATCATAACAATGGCATTGGTCCATTAATAGCTGGAAATAACAGAAAAATAATGCAGAAGCGGCAGAAGTATTCAATAAATATTTTTCTGTCCCATATTTGGAAAAAACAGATGATGTCATCATATCACATGCTTATATACTTTTCATTTCAACAGTAATTAAGGAGGATGTTAAATAACCATTATTAAAGCTAGATATTGTAAAATTTCTTCATTGACAGCTATCTGGACCTGCTGATTTTAAAAAGAGCTGGGTAAGAACTGTTAATAGTGATTTTGAACTGTGAAAGTTCCAGCGGAACTGAAAGAAATCTAATGTTGTGCCTGTACTTTAAAAAAGGTAAGCAGGTGACCTGGGTAAATATATGTCTGCCAGCCTGACATCAGTCTTGGGAAAAATAATGGAGTGGCTGATATGGGACTTGATTAATAAATAATTTCAGGAAGGTAATATAATTAATCCAATCAAGATGGGTTTATGGAAAATAGATCCATTAAACTAACTCAATATCTTTTTTATGAGATTACAGGTTTGATTGATAATGGTGTTTAATTTTAATGAAGAAATTAGAATGACATACTATCAACATGGCACACATTCAATGGATTAAAAACTGGCTAAATGACAGGTCTCAAAATGTAAGTGTCAACAGAGAATATCTTCAAGTAGATGTGCTTCTAGTGGGGCCCTGCTAGAATAAGTTATTGGCCCTACATTATTTAATATTTTTATCAATGGTCTGGAAGAAAACAAAATGATTACTGATAGAGTTGGTAGACAACAGAAACACTGGGGTAAATAGCAAAAAGGACAAGTCACTGATATAAAGTGATCTGGATCATTTGGTAAGCTGGGAGCATGCAAACAATGTGTGTTCTAATATGGCCAAATGTGGAATTACATCTAGGAGCAAAGTATGCAGGAAATACTTATGGGATGGGTAGTAGTGGCTTCATAAAAGACTTGGGGGTCATGGTGGATAATCAGCTGAACATGAGCTCCCTGTGTCATGCTATGGCCAAAAGGGCTAATGCTCTTGGATGTTTAAACAGAGGAATATTGATTAGGAGTAGGGGGGTTATATTACCTCTATATTTGGCACTGGTGCGACTGCTACTGGAATACTGTGTCCATTTCTGATTTCTATAATTCAAGAATATTAAAAAATTAGAGGAGGTTCTGAGAAGAGCCATGAGAATGATTAAAGAATTAGGATTTTATCTTCATCAACCGAAGAATCTACATTGACTATAGCTGCCATAGTGTGGGGGAGGAGTGGGAGAAGGATCTCTGAGATAGACAGGTCCAAATACATTTGAGACTCAGGTAAGCACAAAGACAGAAGTCGTGGGTGAAATGCATTAAGTACTGGGTGGGTTGTATGCCTTGGGTTAGGCAGGAGGTCAGACTAGATGACCATAATGGTCCCTTCTGGCCTTAACATCTATGAATTCATTAACCTTGAAATGGACAAAGAGATTATTATAATAATTTATTGCTGTTTTGCCCAAAGACTTCAAACACAATCAGGGGGGATTATGGAAAGACACTGTAACCAACAGGTCTTGCCCCAAACAATGTATAGTTTAAGAAGACAAAAACATGCTGACTGAGAAGCAGCTGACTGCAACATACAAGGAAAGTGGGCACATGTCTTGTTAATTCCATTTTTTGTGAGTGTTTGTATGACATATGAAGGATAAAGGAGAGAGATACTGTCAAATGATGTACAGTAGTTATATGGGTTATTTACATGTATGTTAAATACTTATTTTACACTTCACTTATGCATAACAACCCTTGTCAATTATCACTTGACCATTGCTAGCCATTGTTTTGGTAGAGAATCTACAGCACAGAGCATTGTTATAAGGTGTTTTTTTTCTGTTCACTCTGCACAGAGTAGCAAGTGGGCTGCTGTATGTGGAACCACTTACTGTATGTGGACTTATGTGTCAGTACAGTCAAGTTTGCAAATCCACTGTCATGATACACTTTTTTTCATTCACTTACACCTTTCTTGATCAGTTTCCATGGAGGCTGAATCTTCCCATCACTTGTGTCTCTGTTCAAAGGCAAGTTGGCTTTGGAACATTTGAGGAAAGATCAGCTTAGCTGGTTTTTATTTAAGTAAGCAAAAATGTTAAAAGACTGCATGATTTTTTAAAATATGGATAATTCGAACAACAAAATCTTGAAATTTCTAAGTTTGCATGTCGTGGCTAGACCTTATGCATATCAGTTTTTGTGTGTTTGTTTATTTTCAACAGAAAATCATGGGTGAAGATTGTTGAAAATGGGTACGTAAAATTTGGGTTCTAAATTTGACTTTAGATTCCCAAATAAAACTCATTGAAGAGCCAAAACTAAGCATCCATTTTAAAAATTTTGGCGCTAGTATTTTTGACTATTAATGTTTTGAGCATTTTTCCTTCCTTGCTCATAAGTCATTAAAAGATGTCCTAGAAGTGCAAAACATTATTTAAAATATGACTCTTTTATTACAGTTAAAAATCGAAGAAAAAAATTAAAAGCCAAATTCTGCAACCTCAATATAGTCTCCCTCATGCTAAACTCTCACTGAAGTCAATTATGATTTGGAGGTAAAGGGAGTTTACCTGAGAAGAAACTAAATACTCTAGGATTTTGACCAAAAGTATGAAGGACATGGGTTTCCTAATTCTATTTGTAATATATGATGCAAGTTTATGATACAAATAAGAATTGTATAGGGTTAACATTACACATTTATTCCACTCTGTATGCATCCGAAGAAGTGGGCTGTAGTCCACGAAGCTTATGCTCTAATAAATTTGTTAGTCTCTAAGGTGCCACAAGTACTCCTGTTCTTATTACACACAATTGTAAATGTTTATATGATTTTTAGTAGTATTCATATAAAAGGCCAGGTGTCTCCTTTACAAATCAGCCAAGTTTCTGCATATTATATGGTAATGAGGCAAAAACAAACAAACAAGCAGTTGTTGCTTGGTTTTTCTGTGAGAGCTTTCTGGCATATACCTGAATCCAAAATATTTATGCAGTGCAATGTGAATTCCTCGTTCAACTGTGAATGTATTTTCTTGTGCTCCATTGGAGCACTTGATCAAGTATTTTAGTTATCTACAAAACACATATTCATCACATTAACAAGTACACTTACACAGAGTAGTAGACAATAACTACACTTGTATTCTGCAGCCCCTGAGTTGTTAGTGATTCAAAACCAGAGATTATCTTTTCATAACACAGGGAATTCAGGGGCCTAAATAAGATTGGGATTTAAGTGCTTAAATGAGTTCTTAGGTACCTAAAATGAGAATTTAGGTACCTGATTTTAGCTCGAAAATCAGGGGGCCCATTTCATTTCAGCAATCAATTAGGATTAGGGGGAAAATAGACATTTCACAAATTTTGTTGACATTGTAAAACATTAGCATCAATTTCAAGCTGGATAGAGAAAAGTAATTGCTGGGCTGGGGTAGAAGTGAGGTGAGGAAGAGAGGGAGATTATAATTTTTGTATGAATTATAAGCATAAATAAAAAGAAATAGAATTTATCCATTAAAATACATTTATAGTGTAGAGTACAATAGCTCACCTTTGCACCTCTGAATACATACCAGCTGTTCAACTGTTTTCAAGTGCTTTCTTTCTGATGAATAAATAGGAAAAAGTTGATTCCTTTTCTGGCATTCCGGCATTCATTTGGATATGATGTGCAGAGCCTCATTCTACACATTGTACAATGGTGTTCCCAACGTGGTATCAACAAGCAGCCTTTTCCTTGGAAACAAATACAACCTCATAGATCCATATATCAGTTCCAAGGGACCAAATTTAGACTCAGTGTACAGAAAAGATGGTGCAGAATCCTGGCAGTAAACAGACATATGGAAGAGTCAGAAAAGGATAAGAGAAATGAAATTTAAAGATAAGAAATGCAAAACTGCACTTAGATAAGAACAAAAATACCAGATGGGAAAGGGCTGGCTTGATAGTAGCAAAGCAGAGAAATTTAGTGAATAAATACTAGAGTAAAGACTGGATCCAACTCATTTAAGTCAATAAAAAGACTCTTATGACTTCAACAGCAGTTGAATCAAGCCCTGAATGAGCAGTAGGCGGTAGTATAAAAGGCAAATACAGTACTAGGACATATTCACAGAAGTAGTGCAGACAAGACCAATGAAGTAAGAATTCCTCTGTACATAGCATTGGATAAGCCCCATTTAGAATACTAATTACAGCTGTAGGTACCTAACTATTTATACAGGCCAGATCTTTGGCTCATGTTTATTGGTGTATCGTCACTAGAGATCTTAATTTACACCCAAAAAGTAAGGATTTGACCTACAGTCTCTTGATATTCCCCCCCATTCTTTGTTCCACAAAAAACATAGTAGTGTAACTAATGAATAGTTGAATAAAAAAATGTTTTTTTAAAAAAACATAGAGTTCTAGCCACATTAACCATCAATCAATTTAATTGGCTGGATTGGTCATAATTAAATGCTTAATTCTGGATCTAAATTTGCACCCAATGAAATGCAATTCAGTTCATACATTAAAATACAGTACTTTGTGTAACTAATATAAATTCATACAATGAGAGATCTAATAAAATGCTTTTAAAATAAAATCTGTTACAAATACATTCCAAAGTGTCTTGTGTGAAATGCCATTGTACTGGGTGTTGTAAAGCACTAAGTATATTTTATAGTATTTATTATTTTAGAAATACATTTCCCTATCATGGCTTAGTACACGGTATAACTGGTGCATCTGATATATTATAATATGTCTGGTGTTTACTGAGGTTGCATTTGAAGGCTGCACTTCTGTTGGGCTAGTCAAATGAACAAACCTATAGAAAAAAGAAAGTCCCCACTGCAAAAATCTTCCAGTCTAAGTAAACCATATAATCAAATGAACAGATGAACACATCTAAGCATACACTATGTCAGGAGTGATATAAGAAAAGTAGACATGTTAATTGTGGCCAACAGTTGGTTTGGATGACGGAATAATGAAATTTGGAAGGGCAATAAACTTTGGCAGTATAATAAGGAAATCCCATTGGTAAAAATCCATTCCATTGAAAACAGGTCACTGCAATGATTTTGCTGTCATACCATATAGTAAATATGCAACACATAGCCTGAATATGAAACATTTTTGAAGACAGTCATTATGTTAACATTAGGGTGACCATATTTCCCTAAGGGAAAACAGGACACTGCATGGGGCTAACCCAACCTACCCCTCTCCCTGCGTGGGGCTGGCCCGAGCCACTTGCCCAAGTCCTGACTCCCCTCCCCATGTGGGGCTGGCGTTGCTGTTGCCCAAGCCCTGCATGCGCCCCGCGCAAGACTGGGGCTGGCATTGCTGCTAGCTTGAGCCCTGCCTTTCCTCCATGCCGGGCTGGCAACGCTGCTCGTCCCCCCAAAACATTCCTCCGCACCCCACTTTTTTGACAAAAATTGCGTTTGTCCCATTTGCTCTTGCCAACTGATCAGACAAATACCATTTGTATCACACAGACTAGTTTCTGCCAGATTGAGGCTTTGTCTACACTACATATTTACTTCAGTATAACTACATTGTTCAGGGGTGTGAAAAACCCACACCAATGAGCGACATACTGACCTTAACCCCCCTTGTAGACAGAGGGAGACTTTCTCCCACCAACATAACTATCGCCTCTCAGGGAGGTGGAATTATTAAACTGATGGGAGAGCTCTCAGCCACTGGCTTAGAGCATCTTCACCAGATGAGCTGCAGCTGCGCAGACATACATTTGTAGGGCAAACCTGCCCTAAGAGCACTAGGCTACAGATTTCTCTCCACCCATTGTTTTCTCTCCACTACACTAGTGCCCTTTATGATGACAGAAAGTGCACTGGGGGATGACTAAGTCAGTGTGATTGAAAACTGGCTACAGAAAGATTTTTCTTTAAACTCATAAAAAAATTCATTCTTTAAGGCATTGATGCTTAAACATTTCCTGCATCCATCAGTGGTTAGACTCCTAGAAAGCTGTATCTTTAACAACAGTATCTAGAAAGGGAGGCTATGTTACTTTCATGTTTTCAGAATGAATTAGAAGGATAAAATGTGGCTGCAAGTTCTTCTACTAGAACTTCATCCGAATGCTGCTACAGAACATTTTGCCATTGGTATCAATTACATGCAGAATGTACAATCCAAGTGTCCAACAAAAGCATTATGCCAAAGCAGGAGAGGAGGACTAGAAGGTTAGAGTCTTCAGTTGGCCTCAGGAAAGGGCACTCTCGCTTGGTCTCTCCCTCTACTACAGACAGAGTTAGATTGTTGCTTTTCTCTCAGAGCTAGATAAAATATTGCCAGATGGGAATAAACAGTCCATGAGATTATGGTACATTGCCTGAAGCTAAAGGTAAAATGCACATATTCACAAACAGAGCTATTTTTTATTGCTACTGCCCTTGAAAATAGTTGGTTTTATTACATTTTCTGGATTTTTTAACCCCACTTTCAGCCACCACTTTGAAACTTACTGGGTCAGGGAGCTCTCTAAGGTCCTCTCTCCTTCCTGTCAGAGGTAAATTTCAGAAAGGGGAGAGCAGCACTAAGACACTCTCTCTCTCCTATTTCCCTTCTCAGAGGAGTGGGCACATTGCAGGACATCTGACAGTCTGTTCCTGGGTCATTCACAATTCCCTTCTTTAGCCACCTTGCTCCAGAGGAAAAGTGATCTTATATTAGGCTATACCAGTAGCAGTTTACTTTCTTCTATGTTTGCTCTAGTGGTGCATTGTGGAAGACTCTGCCTATTTTCAAGTGTGGCCTCATTCACCACCACCTATGTAGACAGGGGAGCAGCAGCCCCTTGGAGTCTGTTTGTTGTCCTGTGCTGGGAGTCACCTGATGAATAAAGGAATGCCTTATGCTGCCATGTAGGACAAGCAGCAATCTTCCCATTAGACATTTTATTCTAGTCATGAATTATCCTGATTTCTGCAGATGTATTTCAATAGCTTGACTTTGGTGGAAGACAACTCACAGGATCAGGTCTTCGGTATTTAAATCGAGATTTACTCTCCAGTTTGGGGATAAATCAATCTCTCATTTGTCCAGCCTAACTTACAGGAGCAGAGGGGCTGGTCAAAGAACGGTAAGTACATTTTACAAGAAGAATTTGAACGATTTTTATTTTCCCTATTTGTTTTAATCCCATTTATTTATTTATTTAAATTTTCCAATTTTTTGGATTAGAAAAGAGAATGTTTCAGGTCTGGTAATTTCAGGTGTGTTCCCCCTTTTCTCACTCTCCCCCCTTCTTTTCTCCCCCCCCCTCCATTTTGCCACTGAAAAGGAGGAAAAATGGTGCCCACAACTTTTCAGATAGCAAACACTCAAGCAGAAATCTTTTGAGAAAGTAAACAAATATCCTCAGAGCTTTCTGGCCACCTCTAACTTTAAATGCATATGCTAAAAACTACTGAATTCAGACATAGATTGTGACACTCCATCATGGGTAGTATCGGTTACTAGAAATTTGGTTTTGAAACAAAATGTTAAACAGTATTTACCAGACTAGACTGGATCTTGGTGTTCTTTTTAGAGATTAAAATTGTAATCATCTGCCCATTGCAATTTTTTTTACTAGCTAAGTTCCTCTCAAAAGATGTCAAAAATCCTTGAAGTAGTTCTGGAAGGGGACCAGAGGAGTCAGGACAAGCACAGAGTTCAGCAGCAGAAAAGCATGCAGTAGGCACCTCTAGTAGCCTGGATAATGGACCTCCACCCATCCCCATTCAGATAGATAAAAGAGGTGATGAGGAGTTGAACTGGTGATAAATCCAAGTCAGTCAGTGCCAGGGCGTCTGATTCTGGAGGAGTGTGATGAAGAAGGTGCCTGAGAGTCTTTAAAGGCTCTCATGGGGCGGTGAATACAGAAGGAGTGAGGATGGTATTTCCTCCTTTTCTTTTGCTTGGGCCCCTTTTGTGTTTTTCTTTTTCTCCCTTCTTCTGCCCAAACCGGCATCTGAGTGGACTTGTGGTACTGAGGCTGAGGTGTTAGCATTGCAGGACAAGTCTGGGGTTACTGCAAAAGGCAATGGTGCCCGGTGCAGAGTAAGTGCCAAGTGATATCTCTGGGGGGCATGGATCAGTGTTCACATGCCCTCCCCACCAGTAGCTGGCCTGGGCCAGGAAAGCTAATGATCCAACCAGTGGACCAAATTTGGTGATGAGTCCTGGTCATGAGCCATCTGAAGTACGTTGCACTAGGGTTGCTGGGTATCCATTTTTTGACTGGAACATCCAGTCGAAAAGGGACCCTGGCGGCTCTGGTCAGCATTGCTGACTAGGCTGTTAAAATCCGGTCGGTGGTGCAGGCAGACTCCCTACCTAGCTCCACATGGCTCCTGGGAAGTTGCCAGCATGTTCCTCTGGCTCCTAGGCAGAGGGACAGCCATGAGGGCTCTGCGCGCTGCCCCCCGCCCCCATCACCAGCTGAGCTGCTCCCTTTGGCCAGGAACCATAGCCAATGGGAGCTGAGGGGGCGGTGCCTACAGGTGCTGGCAGCGCAGAGAGCCACATGGTCGCGTCTCCACTTAGGAGCTGGAGGGAGATGCCGGCAACTTCCTGGGAGCTGCCTGAGGTAAGCGTCGCCCAGAACCTGCACCCTCTCCTGCACCCAAAGCCCACCTCCCCAGAGCCCTCACCCACTCCGTATCAAACCCTGTGCCCCAGCCCAGATCACTCTCCTGCACCCCAAGCCCCTCATTTCTGGCCCCACTCCGGTGGCCGCACCCCCCCCCCCAGAGCCCGTACCCCCTCTCACACCCCAACCCTCTGCCTCAGCCTGGAGCCCTCTCCTGCACCCCAAACCCCTAATCTCTGGCCCCACCCCAGAGTCTGTACCCACAGCTGAAGCCCTCACCCCACATGCCCCAAATCCCCTATCCCATCCCAGATCCCCTCCTGCACCCTGAACCCCTCATTTCTGGCCCCACCCTGGAGCCTGCATGCCCAGCCCAGAGTCCAGAGCCCCTCCAACACCCCAACCCCTTTCCCCAGCCTGGAGCCCTCTCCTGCACCCTAAACCCCTCATCTCCAGTCCCACTCCAGAGCCCGTACCTGCAGCCAGAGCCCTCTCTGCCATTCCCTCCCGCACCCCAACCCCCTGCCCCAGCCCAGTGAAAATGAACAAGTGAGCGAGGGTGGGGGAGAGCGAGCGACAGAGGGATGGGGATGGAGTGAGTGGGGGCATGGCCTCGGAAAAGGGGCATGACAGGGGGCATGGCAAGCGTGTTCAGTTTTCTGCACATAAAAAGTTGACAACCCTACATTGTGCGTACACTAAGAAGACTGCCAAGGGTAATGAGAGATTAATAGATTGTGCTGCTTTGGTCTTTAGTGCCACTTTAGATTTCATCAGTGCCAGTGGTGCAGGACACTGGTGAGAGAAGGATTTACTCCTAGTAGATGGCTGAGGAGAATCCAATCTTGAGCCCACAATAAAAAGGCGCACTGAGGCCAGAACAACAAAGTGCATCTTGGGTCCTGAATCAGAGCACCTTGGCACAAAGGCTGGTCTCAATATCTTGGATGGGTTCATCAAACTATCAGGCTGTATACACTGAGCCTGAAACCTCAAGTGTTTCTCCCATCCAGTGCAGGGGGTGAAGGCATAATAGATTGTACATTGGTTCGTGGAAAAGGGTTTCTCCCAGGCATAGGAGGCACCGGATATGGGCATCAGTCCCTGGACAAGACCACATCTCTTGAAGCCCTTGCAGGGCTCAAGGCCCTACATGGGCCGGGTAAGGGATAGGGGAAGGGCTATCTACACTAAACTAACCTGAACTACACTAAAAAAAATCTATTTACAAGGAAGTCCATCAGCCAGAAGAGACACAAGGAAAATTGTGCACATGTGGAGTGAAAGAGAGCTAACATGCAAAAATAAATGGATAAAATAAAGAGTGCTATGAAACAGAGCAGAGGGAGATATGGTCACTGTTCTATTGATATCTGCAGTTCAGCCTTGGAGACAGATTCCTCCAAGCTTATTCTCATTGAGTAGTACTTTACCCATAAATAGTCCCTTTGATAGAACTACGCAGTGTGAGCAAGGGTGACAGAATCTGGTCCTTACATTCTTGATGCAACATCTCACCAGCAATTCTTCCTTGCTTCCAGGGTGGGGAGCCCTCACTCACATTGTTGAATAGTTATTCATACAAGCAAGTCAAGAGACCTCCAGGGAAAATAACTGCTCCCAAAGTCAGCAAGGCAGAAGCTCCCAGTCAAACATGGTATTTTAAATTCTTTATACAAAGGGCCTACTGCACTTATAGTTAAATTAGCTTAAGGTCAGCACATTTTAGCTTATACATTTTATCCATGTTCACCAGCAACTGTGTCTGCTAGAAGTAGGATTTATGAACAAATCTGAAAAGATATTGACGGAAAATGCCAATGAGCTCATAGAATCCAGAGAAAGGAAATAGCTTTTAAGTATAAAATATAGTCTCTATAACTTCTATAACAACTGATGTACTGCTATTGGCATCCCCTAGAGCCTGATTGAAACTAACCTGGAAAAGGCCAGTGAGATGGACTACATGTGTCTAATCCTGAAGTTGGCAGGGAAAGCGTTAACTATATTAGAGGAAGGACTCCAGTCTCCAACTTTCACTGCAAGGATATACAGGTGTGCTCAGTTATGGTGAGACTGAGTGGTTGAGAAAGGAGTTCTAGGGAAGCATCATTACTCTAGTGTTCATGAGCTAGGACTTGATTCAGCTCCACTGAAGTCGATAGGAGTCTTTCCACTGACTTCAGTGGGTGCTGGATAAGTCTCCTGGTGGCCAGATCTTAGAGAGGACTAAAGCCCCGATCCTGAAAGAAGAAAAATGCAGGCAGACCTTTACACCTATGCAAAGCAAGATTCAATTCAATGGGGATCCAGGTTTTAGTGAGTAAGGACATATCTACACTATAAAGTTAAGTCGACTTTAGTTATGTTGACGATCATCCACCGCTCTAATTAAACCAGTTTTGCACATCCACACAACGCTCCTTGTGATGGCGGAGTGCGTCCATAGCTGGTGCTCTTGCAGTGACAGAGAGAGCAGTACACTGTGGGTATCTATCCCACTGTGCGGCTCACCACCATCTGCCCCTGGGTGTTCTGGGAAGGATTTGCAGTGTCTCGTGCGGGAGGGCTCACCATCCCATGATCCCGTTTTCTCAGTCCCATCAATCCATGGGCTTCTTATCACATTTCCCACTACTTTTCAACAGCCCCTGTAAATTGTGTGCCTGCCATCTCTGTCTCAAAACATGGATCCTGAACTGCTCACCAGTATTGTGATGAGCATTATGAACACAATGCAGCTGATCCTGCAGTAGTTCATGAGCTGTGAATCTGATAATGACTCTGTGGTGTCTGCACTGTTGTGTGCCATGGAAAGAAATAATTCAAGATTGCTTTTGGCATTCATGGAGCAGCTGCACACAGTGGACCGTCAGTTCTGGGCGTGGGAAACAAGCACTGAGTGGTGCAATCGCATCGTTAGGAAGGTATGTGATGACGAGCAGTGGCTGCAGAACTTTTGGATGTGCAAATCCACCTTCCAACACCGAAATGAATGCTGCTCTAACAATGGAGAAGCAAGTGGCAATCACTGTGTGGAAGCTGGCAACTCCAGACTGCTACCAGTCGGTTGCAAATCAGTTTGAACTTGGGAAGTCCATCCAGGGGGTTGTAGTGATGCAAGTGTAGAGGGCCATTAATCACCTCCTGCCACGAAGGACTGTGACTCTGGACAATGTGCAGGAAATGGTGGATGGCTTTGCGGTGATGGGATTCCTGAACTGTAGCGGGGTGACAGAAGGCACACGTATCTCCATTTTGGCACCAGACCATCTTGTGACATCAACAGAAAGGGCTACTTTTCTATGGTATTAATTTTACAATGCAAATGCACCAATGGACACGCTGTATGGATTTTAGCAGCAATCACCATTTGTAGGAGACCAATAAAGATTCCTTAGCTTTTTATAAGTACATTTTTATTCAACAGCAACACAGACATTGCTATGTTCTACAAGGGACATGAAAACGAAGAGCACACTTCCAAATGAAGTTCTCATGGTTGGGTATATGCCCAGTTTTCATTGTGATACATGTCCCTCAGGGTGGAGTTCATAGGGTACCGAGATGGCCCGGGAACATGTGAGGAATATGGGGGGGAAGTGGAGGAAGGGCATGGAAGGCAGTTTTGTATGGCCTGCAGGGTGAGGCAAGCACGGATGTATTCCATCTGCAGTTCAATCAGGGACCTCAGCATGTCTGGTCCTGTAGCAGCTGTATCCATCCGCTGTTTCTTCTTTTGGCTATCCATACGCAGTTTCTCATTGATTGCCTCTCTCCATGTTCTCTGCTTGCAATTGGAAGCATCAGAAGATTTCCACGCCTTCCTGAACATGCCTTCCTGACGCCTCCCATTTCAGTTCCTTATCTGACAGAGCCACTCAGCCGATGTGCAGGAGGAGACTGTCAAGGGCACATCTGCAGAAGCTAAAGAAACAATAGAGATACTTTTCTGAGTGCACTCACAGCCTTGATTCAAACAAGTTAGAAACATCACTTCCCCTTGGCAGGTACACAGCATGGCAGAAGCCCCAGCCATGGTGAATTCGGTTCGGGGGGAAGGAGCAAGATGGGACTAGGGGGGGGAGGGTTTCAGAGGAATATCACTACAAGTGCCTAGGGCCACTATTCTGAATACTTGCCCTGTTTTCCACAGGCAGGGGTGATAGCACCTGATATCTTGATCCTGAAGGTAATCGAGGATGAAAGGGTGAAGCTCCTGCTTGCATGTGGCTGCAGACTAGTTCCATATGCTGCTCAACTATGTGCTACGTTGTTGCCCACAGAGTAATTGCTGATTGGTGCAGCAAAGTTTCCTACACCAGGCGATGAAACAAGGCTGACCTCCCAAGAAACCTGCAGCAGAGGATTGCAGAGTACCTCCAGAAAAGTTTCCTGGAGATTTCTATGGAGGATTCCTGGGACATCCTGGTGTGCAACAACAAACTTTTCCGCAGGGCCCCCTCTGCCTATCTGCACAGGTAATGAGAAACAGGTACAAACTGTGCCTGTGCTTGTTATTTCAATCCCTCTTCTACCCTGATAAAAAAAAAAAAAGCATAACTACCTCACGTCTCCCTGCAGTTTCAAAGTACGAGTGCTTACCGGAGCTCCCCTCTCCTGCATCAGGTGCACCAGAAAGCTGGAAGAATTAAGCAGAGGTCCTGATTTGCTATGCCACCGCACATCCCCACAGAGGGAGGGATGGATAGCTAGCTCAGTGGTTTGTGCATTAGCCTACTAAACACAGGGTTGTGAGCTCAATCCTTAAGAGGGGGCTGTTTAGGGATCAGAGGAGGGGGGAAAAAAAAAGTTAGGGACAGAACTCAATCCTGCTAATGAAGGCAGGGAACTGGATTTCATGACCTTTTTAAGGTCTCTTTCAGCTCTATGAGATCAGTATATCTCCATATATTAATATTTATTTTAATCCCTGTCACCTGTCCTCCCATCCTCCTCCAACTCCACTTCCTCATCTACCACGTTATTCTCGGGATTCACTCTGCTGGCCACCAAGGCATCCACGGGGTTCTTGACAGTGGAGGTGGGGTCACTACTGAGGATAGCGAGCAGCTCCGTATCTTTGGAAGCGGCATGTCTTTGGTGATGCACCAGACCAACAATTGGCCACCCTTGCTTTCTGGTATGCCTCAGCTCCTTGATCCTTCTGCTTCAGCTCCTTGACCTTGGCATGGCACTGCTGCATGTCCCTCTCATGCTCTTTTTCCTCCATGCCATGAGCAATCTGCCCATACATATCAAAGTTCCTACAGCTGGAGTGGAGACTGCACAGCCTCCTCTCCCCACAGACCCAGCAGATCCAACAACTCCAGTGTACTCCACGCATTTGCTGAGGGAGGTGGCATGGTCAGCTTGGCAGATGCAATGTGAGCTCTCCATGCCAAACAAACAAGAAAAGGAATTTCAAAAATTCCCAGGGCTTTATAGGGGGTGGAGTGCATGCCTGTGTACTTGGCTGCAGGACAGCAGCATTCAAACTGGTGACCAGAGCAGTCACGTGGGCATTGTGGGACTCCTCCTGGAGGCCACTTAGGGCGACATAAGCAATGGAGTGTCTACACTGACACTGTGTCACTCTAAATACGTCACCATAAGCGCTGTGCCTCTTGTTGAGGTAGTTTTTATTATGTCAGCACAGAAGGAGAGTTAAATTGGCAGGAGGGGCACTGCAGGGTGTACACCTTCACAGTTAGGTCGAAGTAAGTTGACTTATGGCAACTTAACTATGTAGTGTAGACAAGGCCTAAGTGGATGCCACAAGATGGCGAGGGAACTCACAGATTTATGCTCTTGCTTACATGCATATAGACTTTGGAAATTCAGTTCTGAAAGAGGTAGTGTATTGAGGACTATGTTGAAATTGCAAGCTTTCCGTGTGTGTGTGGGGGGGGGGGGGGGAAGGGTGATGGTTTCCTGTTCCTGCTTCCAGGCTAGGGGGCTCTGTCAAGAAGCATGTGACCAGAGTTGGTCTGGAAAGCAGCAGCCTAGAATAGGATGGTGTGAAGAGCAGCTTTCTTTGTCTCTCTCTGGTTATCCTGTATTAACATTCTGGAGGCTAAGAATAAAAGTAGTGTTAGGTGGCAACCTTTCAATAAGAGGATTTGAGGATTGTATGTAAATCTCTGTGTGTAAGATTCAGCTGTCTTCAATACCTGAAGCCAGAGTGGTTGCATTCTTACAGTGCATGAGACTGTGATCCCTGTACCAGCAGTAAAGGAGGGAGGAAATTCCTATTTTTTTCCAAACAGGAGTCAACATTTCAGTGAAATAAATTGTAGAAAAATTGAGTTTCAGAGCATTTAAAGTCAGCTGTACTACAACCACTTCTCAAGAAATTCTAAAATGCATGGGGAAAGGGTCAGAAGACAATAGTTTATGAAGTAATGAACTTCAGTGAGAAGAGAAGAGCACAGGTGGATAAATCTATGCATTTTATTTGCTGAACTCTCACAAAATATTTCAGGAACATGATTCGTTTTTCCCTAGTGAAGGCCTCTGCCCACTATTTTGATATATCTATGCCTGAAGAAAGTTATGACAAAAAAATCTGCTCCCAATTTTTCACTGGACATAAGGATGCTGGGAATATTTTTTTTTAATTTCCATGAAATCTTTCATTAACTTTGAATTTAAATAAAACAAAACAAACAAAATCACAGTTTTTGACCAGTTCTAGGTGGCAGCCGCATTCTGTGGGCATTTAAAACTTACCTATTCAAAGCACTGGATGTTGTTGTCAGAAGCAATCCAATATGGAGAGTGTGGGCTGGACCAGATGACAATCTTTTCCATTATATCAATGATTCTTCGAGTTGTTGATCATCACGAAGCAGAATTACTCCAGGGAGTAAGGTGCATTATTAAGAATCAGGAAAGGTTTACCACTTACTTACTATGTGGAACTTTCAAAAGTTACATCATTTCTTTGTGTATACATTTTCCCATTCAGCCAATGGAACAAATAATATTTCTATACATTACAGGGATACTGCGAGGTTTAGTTTATTAATTTTGTTAGAGTTGTTTGCGATCTTTGAATGGAAGGTATTATGCAAAGTATCATTGTAAAGGTAAATAGTAGAGATTCAGCCTGCTTGTATTATCACCTTATTGTAAATGCATTGTCCTTGTATGCTTCATCTTTGGCTGTACCTAGTAAAAGTGATTCAGAAATCACTCTAAACAGACACGTAGAAAGTGTGCTGGGTTAAATGAGTTAGGTGATTGTAATGCTATTTCTATTAGACTGTAATAGACTTGGCACATGGGACATTCTTTGCTCTGAAAAGAATGAAAAACCTTTACAATTTAAATCCACTTTTTTTTTAATCTCAGCAGAACAACCCCATCTGAATGCCAAGTAGAGCCAAAGTGAATTGTTAATCAGAGATTAAGCTCCAGCAAACAAGAATCTTGCCAATAAATTCCAGGACCCTCTATTGTGATTTCTTCACTAGCATAAGGCTTGCAATTAAAAAACAGCCCTTTCTTGTTTAATATCTCTTAGCATGCAGCTGAAGTGCCTGAGATTCGGGCCTACTATGAGCATCAGAAATCAAACTGGGCAATGTTCAAGACCTCCAGGCTACAAAGACCATGCCATCTCCCACTGAATGTTACCTAGATTACCAGGATTATTGAGAGTACTGGGGGAAAAGGAGAAATTGAGAACACATCTTATAGAATTAAATTTACCAAAATATTACATATTCGTTTGTAAACTCACTGGGATGAAAACAATGGGCTTGGTTCAGTCCTGGCTTATAGCCACTTCTACCAGTATAACTGCAGGCAAAGAGAAGGTAACAGCCAAAATTCCACAGGATGGAGAGTGCCTGCAACTCCCATTCTGCCAAGGGTCCACAGCGAAAAAGTGGATGGGGCTGGTTAAGGAACAAGCATGCCCATGATGTTGATTCAGTACATCCTAAGACAACTTCCACTGGTGAGGTCCCTATGGAACCCTGACTGGACAGTAAAGGGGGATGAACCCACAGGGAAGACCTCAGTGTAAACAGTGCTTAAAGTGATTTGAAAAAAGTGTCTGAACATGGGGTGTGGTGAGAGTGCTATCATAAACTGGGAGCAGCAGCTTTGGTAAGACAGGCCCAGATCCTCAGAGTGGTAAGGCATCAAAATACCTTTGAGGATCTGGGCTACAATGCTGAAAGTGTGCCCCTGAGCAACCCAGCCCTGGTTTTCATTATTGCTTTATTTTTTTATGGGTCTGCAAACCCCTTGTGACACCCCCTTTCCCTGCACTTTAAGCACTGAGTAACCACCACTCACAGCTGGCCATCATCACCACTGGGAAATTAATTGGGTCCAGCTTTTATTTATTTTAATTATTGTCTTTAGCTCCAGAACAAAAATTTCTAATGATACAATTAAAGCCATGAAAACTATTCATTCCCCACTACTAGCAGAAAGAAACTGCATGAGATGCAAATTGATGTTCTGAGTCCATAAAAATCTAGATACACTAATAATACACAAGTGGAATGTACTCTGGTGATGTGCACTGTTCCTTGTCTTGTCTTGTATAAGATATATGGTTGGAACTTCTGTAAAAAGCTATACTAAAACAAACCAACCAAAGGAAATAACATGTGCTGAAATTATTCAGGAATAAGTATGAAAGAATCCCCAGGATATTGACTAGTCCATATAGCATTATATTTATATTTGTTCTATGAGGCCTCCATTCAAGAAAACATCCTTATTTAGGAAAGCTTTTAAGCATGTTCTTAAGTTTAAGCATAAGATTAAGTGCTTTCTGGAATCAGGGCTTCATTGTTTAAATAGTAAATTTAACACTAAGTTTATTAGTTTTTCTTACTCTTTAAATATATTTTCCCTATAAAATTTAGAAATGAGAATCATATCACATTAAAATTATCTGGTTAATTTCTATTCCCCAAAAATCTCAGTGTATAAGGCTTCTATTGCAAGGAATGTCAAAAAGATTTTATAACTAAATCTGCCCTGACCCTTCAGTGCCTCAGAATTACCCTTTAGCAATCACCAGGATAGCAGAGATCCATTCTGGTTATGCTTGAGGGAGCCTTTCAATTCCAAAACCACCAGACACAATAAAAGCAGAAGTTTCCAATCACAGTTCCTTACCAATTATTTTTAAATTATTGTTGCTACCTTGGGCCAAAATAATGTAACCTTTCAGCATTCTCAGAGTATTTGTTTGTGGTCTCTGATAACAACTAAGGAGTTCTATCACTTAGCGCTCTTTTTTAGTACATAAACAATGTCCTGTGAAAACTGTGGAAGAGCCTGAATTTCACTTGCCTTAATACCATATTCATTGTTTTTTAGCATTATTCTGAATTTTTGTCCTAAGTTTTATTCATACACAGAGAAAATAAGTCCTTTTCCCATATGACATTTATGTAACTGGGAATTTTAGAAGTTTCTTTTAATAAAAAGTTATATATCTATGAGGGTTGATGCCTTTGTTGCCTGAGTTTTTATGTTCATGTTCAGGAAAATTAGTCCTTTATCATTAAAATGTTGCCAGTGAACACTGTCATTTAAATGGATGTTTAGTTTTTTGAATTTCATAAAAGCCTCATTGTCAAATAAGTCTGAAAATTAGATCATGCCACCCCCAGTCCACTTATTCCAGTACAATGCATTATTTTTCTTTATTGTTGAGTTCGCCCAAAAGAAAGCTCCTTTCCACTTGCTTGGTTGATATTTACTTTCCAAAGAACTTCACATCATAGTTTATAGGAGTGTCAAACTATTGGATTTGCTGGCCAGAACAATACCTGTCGCTTACATCAAGTCAGGGACCATTTTAAAATGGAAGTTTTATTGAACGGAGTATCCAAACAATAAAGGCACAAGGTGGGTGAGGTAATATCTTTTATTGGACCAACTTCTCTTGGTGAAAGAGGCAAGCTTTCAATCTGCACAGAGCTCTTCTTCAGGTGTTCTTCAGAGTGTCACAATTAAGTACAAGGTGGAACAGATTATTTAGCATAAGTAGTTAATACATTGTGATGGGGATACTCACCTCTCATGAATGCCTCCCATCTGCTGGGTGTGATGCTGCCCCAGGCATCCCCTGTAGATTGTTGACCTCACTTGTTGGGTCTTCTGTGCCTCAGCCCTCTGGTCAAGTCATATTCTAAAAATGGATAACCCCTTTCCAGGGTAGCAAAGATTTCAACATACTATCTGCCCTTATCAGGGTCTTCAGTCATGTCTCTGGGCCCCTTTAAGTTCTGACATTCACTTCGGCTTCCCAACAGAACCTCATCCCCTATGCCAGTAGGCTGGTGGGGCAGCAGGGGGACCCAACCTGTCCACTACTCTGGGCTCCAGCCCAGGAACCCTACACACAGGAGCCATTTACTGCTTCCTTCAGTTCACTGCTATTATTCCCTGGGCCTTTTGCCATGTAGCCTTTCTCTTCACTCTTACCTCAGGGCTGAAGTTCCCAAATCCTCTTCCTCCTTGCTGAATGCAAGAACCATCTTCTGGCTCTTTTCTTGAGTTCCTGTTACCAGCAACGAGCACCCTTCCTTGCTCCTCCGGTCCCAGCCAGGAGTTGAACTGCTCAGCTGCTGTAGTTCCTTTAATCTGAGCCTGCTGGGCCTTGATTGGCTGCTTCTATGCAGCCTTTCAAGGCAGGCCTGGAGGACCCACTTTTATGGCTCATTTCCTTGATCAGGGTGTGGTACGACTGGGGGCCACCAGCAGGGGGCCACATTGGCCTGGTACGCCCATCACACACATTTCACCCACTAACCCTCCTTTTTGTCCTATGACTACAAGAGTGTTAACAGGCCACTTCACCCTGAATACGTGCTAACTACTTATACTAAAAAAATCTGTTCCACCTTGTATTTAGCTGTGACACTCTGAGTACCTTTCCCAGACCTGAAGAAGAACTTTGCATCCCTCAAATATTTGTCTCTATCCCCAATAGAAGCTGATTCAATAAAAGATATTACCTCACCCACCTTGTCTCTCTCATGGCTACAACAACAGTGCATACATATTCTGAGGGACCTTTCAAGGTGAGGGGCCTGTTAACCATGGGAACAACCTATAGATGGAAGTGGTGGATTCTCCATGCCTTGAAGTTTTCAAATCAAGACTAGATGTCTTGCTGGAAGATCTGCTTTGGTCAAAAACAAGTTATTGGGATCAATGCAGGGTTAACTGGGTGCACTTTTATGTCTTGCATTATACAGGAGGTCAGATTAGATGATTTAATGTCTCCTTCTTGCCACAAAATCTATAAATCTATAATTGATCAGTAACCGGAATGTAGGATGAGAATATATTGCACAGCTCACTTTCCTAAATATTGTTCTCAAACCAGTTTTTTAAAGAGTAGAGAGTCTCACTTTCTCCTCATCTAAACATATGACCACAATCGGCTCCAGTATATCCTTAATTTCCCAAGCAATGTGAAATAATCTACTTGTATTGTCTGTAGTATGTCTGCCAAACATAAACCCCACCTGGTCATCTTTTATTAATTTCCCCACCGCTTTGTTAAGTCTGTATCTATCTTTGTAAATATTTTATAATCTGTATTTAAAAATGAAAGTCTTCTGTAAATCCTGCATTCCTGAGTGTATCTGATGAGTTTAGCTATAAGAGCTACAACTGCCCTATTATTATTATTACTATTAATAATTATTATTATTTGTATTACAGGAGCACATAAATGTCCCAATCAAAGATCAGGGGCCCACTCTGTTAGGCACTGTGGGCTAGATTCACAAAGGAACTTAGGCATTGCAATGCCCGACTCGCAGGTGCCGGGATACCTAGGGGAATTCTCAGCTCCGAGTTAGGTGCTCATGTATTGTATGGGAAGAGTTAGGTGCCCAAGGAAAGATGCTAAGAAGCCAGTCAGCTGAGTGTGGAGCTGCCTAAACTAGCCAGGAGAGAAATGCGGAGGAAAAAGGTGGGGCTCAAAGCCCAGATTTACAAAGGCATCTAGGCACTTAAGTCCCATTGAGCTGGGCCTTAGCCTGTATCTCTGCTCAGGATCCTCAGCTGTGAATCCTCTCCTAAAGCTAGGCACCTAAGGCAGGTTAGTGCTTTCTCACCAAAAAAAACCCAGAGACTCACCCCATTATAGCCAAAATTGCCTGTGGTTCAGCCATTCATCTGGGATGTGGAAGACCTGTTTTCAGATCACTGCTCTGAATAATTTAGAGCAGGGATTGAACCCAGGCCTTTCTCAGCCCCAGTGAGTGCCCTGACCACCAGGCTCTTGCCTATTCTGAGATACGCATATCTACTTCCCAACTTGCTCACCCCAGCTGTCTCTTCTGCAGGCTAGGCATGCTCTGAGATGACTACTTTATCAGGTCCACAGGTGAGATAGGGAGGGGAAAGCCTAATTTGAGAATCCTGCCAGAATTTAAGCATGAGCAATGGCTTTGGGCTCCTGACTAACTGTTAGCAGCATGAGGACTCAGGCAGCTTTATGCATCCCACCAGCAGTAAGTTAGGCACCTACAGGGAATTACTTGTTTATAGCAATGTAGGGCTGAAGGGGACCTCAAGAGATCTGTGCTGAGGCAGGACTAAATATACCCAAACAATCCCTGACAGGTATTTGTCTAACCTGTTCTTAAAACCTCCAATTATGAGGATTCTACAGCCTCCCTAGGTAACTCTTCCAGTGCTTAACAATCCTTATAGGTAGAAAGTTTTTCCTAATATCTAACTTAAATCTCCCTTGCTGGTTACTTCCTTTTAAGTGCAACTGAACAGCAAATTTAAGAAAGCCATTATTTCTGCTTGGCAGTGGGAATAACAGACAATCCTTACAATGGCTGGTAAGCACACCATTCAGTCACTATGCGCTGATGAACCTAAGGTGCTCTTATACGTCTAAGAACCTGTGTCTTAAATTTGCTCTGTCTCCATCTCCCAGCTCCCCTCTACCCATTTCATTATAGAGATTTCGTTAATTCATAGTGTTTAAGGCCAGAAAGAACTTTTAGATCATCTAGTCTGACCTCTTGTGTATCAGAAGCCATTAAATTTCACTCACTTAACCCTGTAGTGAGCCCCGTAACTTAACAGCGCTACATTAACGTGCGCCAGTGAACTCTGAGTGCATTCCAGCAAGGTCTCATAGGCCAGTTAGAGCCCATCTTATTGGTCTGCTTTAGAAATCACCACTGTCTATTGCATATTGCCACACTGTGTCGACAAGCCCATAGTGTTTAGAGCCAGAAGGGACCATTAGATTGTCTACTCTGACCTCTGGTATAATCACAGGCTATTAAATTTCATCCAGATTACCCTGTATTGAGTCCAATAACTTGTTTTTGACTAAAGCATAAAACTTATGTTTTGCTCAAGCATCTCTTCCAGAAAGGCATGCGGTTTTCATCTGAAGATGTTAAGAGACAGAGAATTCAGCACTTTTTTTGGCACTCTCTTCCCATTGTTGATCACCCTCACTGTTAAAAATGTATGTGTTATTTGTCATTTGAAGTTGACTGGCTTCAGACAGATTTTTAGTATTATATTTTATTACAAATGTACATATACTGCAGAGCAGCATGGGTTTTTCTTCATACTCAGCCAAGTCCTTCTGTACACGTGGGCCTGGATTTGTCAATCAATCCCTGTCCTTAAGCACTAGATTAAATTCCATTTATAAGTAAACAGTGATGCTCAGATCCTCAAAGGGATTTAGGTGCTTAACTCCCATTGAAAGCACCATTCTTCTCCTTGCTTCTTTGAGAGGCACCCAGCAATCTGTAGAGAAGAAACCAGTGGTCTTGTCAGCCTCCAATCACACACAGCTTGCTCATCTTATTATATTGGGAATGGAAAACAACCTATTCAGCAGCCTTACTAGTGGTTTGGCATTGCTCTCTCGCAACCTTCATATGCACCCTGTTCTTTAGAGAGTGTAGTGAATTTATTCTGCATAAACTTTAAAGATAACAAGAGCCAACTAAAGAAATAGGAAATAGGTTCACTACATGGAGGTGACTAAATGGATTATACAGTTAACTGTACATTAAGTTGAATGACAGTAATGTAATTCTCTACTATGACAATATATAATGCTGTGCCAGGGGTTGGGTTAAACCTTTCATTCAGAATAAATGTAAAAAGTAATTAAGCTCCTTTACAGACTAGATGGCTGAAACAATAGGAGCCACTGTCCAAAACACTGGCTGATTAGGAATCAGAGCTATGTGGGCAGACGATTTTTTACTGGGTGCTGAGTGCACATACAGGGAGTTGGGTACGGTTTGATGGAGCTGTGTGTGTGAGAGAGTGAGAGTGAGCAGAAACACCACAGACGCACACAGAGAAGGTAGCAAGGAAACACCAGAGACAGCCAGAATAGCACTTGTAGCATGACCCCACGAAAAAGCTAAGAGTGAGCTTTTGGTTACAGAACTGGCTGGAAAGAGGTTTGGAACTGTGCGCGAAGAAACTGTCTCCTGTTGTTTGATTCCTACTGTGTTCAGAGAAAAAAAAACTTTGTGTACATTCTTTGTAAATAAACAGGACTGCATCAAAGAAACTCCTGCCTCCATCATCAATTTCTCCCCCTAACAGAAACAACCTGCAAAACCCAGAATTTTGGCTAACTGCTTGGATCAAAAAGGCTAACAACAGTGTACTAATAAATTATATTAGATGAACAAATGTATTGATCAGTATTATTGTTAGCTAACTTTCCTCCATTATTTTATAAATATGATTATTGATGACTAAATTACATTAATTTTACTGAATAGCATAAAGAGTGAGTTAAATTGGATCATCAATAATTAATTGGTAACTGTTAGCTGCTATTTGCATTGATTTCTTTTAAGATCACAGATATCTTAAATATCTATAGAGAGCTTTTCTTTCTTGAACTTCATGGCTCTTTTCTTCTAATTAAAATTTCCTTAGAAATTTAGAAGCTGATGCATTTGGCCACTCCTAATTGATGAGATCTCTATTTCCCCTTGCCATATAACAATTAACGTTGATCACTACAAGGCCTTATCCTGTGACATGTTGAGCATCTCTTGCAATGTGCTGACTTCTGCGTTATCAATTGAGAGCCCTGAGCTCCCTGTCACATCAAACCTAAAGTGAGAATAAGCAAACCATGGCTACTGTATATCTTCTTTACATCAGATGTAATCCCGCTTGACTAACTCACTCCTATTCCTACTGAAGTCAATGCATGAGTCTAAAGAGTAGGATTTACCCCATAGTTAGCCTCAGACATGATAACATGGAGATATATCATTCCTTGACTTCAACATGTGAAAGTACTTGCCACAATAACATTGTCTTCTCACATAATTACAACAGCCAAAAGATTACCATACTGACTACCATGCTAAAAACTTTCCTTCATCTTTATGAATTAAGCATGGACTGATGCATAAAATCATGGCTCGATTGAAATCAAAGCAAAATTCCCATTGATTTTAGTGGGGGCAGGATTTCACTCCATGAATGAAAACTTTGGTTGTGATTTGGACCTTACTCTTCAATCTGGTCAATGAGTGGAGCAGAATAACATTCAATCACCATAGTATACGTGTTATCTGTTTGGTAGGTCTCTTAATTGCCAGCAGCCTAGGTAGCTTGCTTTTTTTTAATATATAGAGATGTAGTCAAACAAATAGAAACAAAAAAAAAGTAAAGAAAAAACTAAATGTAACAAAACCAAAACAATTTCAACTTTAGTACCATCATGATGGGCCGATACAAAAACCTGAAAAGTAGAGAACTTCAAAAGACCAAGGCAGTTGGGTTAAAATCTGCAACATATTTATATATTTGCAATTTACTTAAGCCTTTGTAACATCTATTTTGTTCCAGATCTGTAACATTCACTTGAGCACAGTTTGTAAATGACAAGCCAGTGCCACAAGTTAACAAATCATTGATTTCTCTTTTCTGCTTGTTATTATTCTTTGCCAAATCTGGTTCATTAAATTTTCGTGTTTGATGTCTTACTATGATGATTAAAGTTGATGGTTGCAGAATCCTGCAGCTAATTCTTTCTTTCTTTCTTTCTTTCTTTCTTTCTTTCTTTCTTTCTTTCTCCTTAAAACCCAGCAAACTTTTGTTTCTAGTAACTGTTTCCTTGTAACATCAGTATATATCTTTATCCCTAACATCCTTCTGAATAACAAATTTCATCCACCCAGCACCCCTTCTGCACAGCTTGAATTATAATATTCATCTTGTAAATCTTAGGAAGTTACTATAACAACATAAGGGGACATTATTTTCTGCAGGCTGAAAGTAACTGAACTATGACTTCTCTCAGTATCCACATTCCATTAGACTGGCAATTTAATTGGCTGCATTCCATCTAGCTCCTCACACCTGCAAACAGTCTATTAAAATTGTCTAAGAAATGCCATGAGGAAACAAAGACAAAAGGTAAATACAAGGGAAAGTGAACGTTATTCTATTAATATTTGTACTCAGTGGCGGCTCCAGGCACCAGCGCTCCAAGCGCATGCCTGGGGTGGCAAGCCACGGGGGGCGCCCTGCCAGTCCCTGCGCGGGCAACAGTCAGGCTGCCTTCGGTGGTATGCCTGCAGGAGTTCCGCCAGTCCCGCGGATTCGGCGGCAATTTGGCGGCAGATATGCCAAAGCTGTGGGACCGGCGGACCTCCCGCAGGCATGCTGCCGAATCCGCGGGACCGGGGACCTCCTGCAGGCATGCCGCCAAAGGCAGCCTGCCTGCCGTGCTTGGGGCAGCAAAAAAGCTAGAGCCAGCCCTGTTTGTACTTCAGTGCTGCCCAAAAGACCCTACTTGGGATCACTGTAGGTGCTGTTCAAACTCAGGAAGACACATTCAATGCCACAAAAATCTTACAATCTAAAGGAAACTAGCAACATCTAAAGCCAGGTCTTGCAAATTTAACTCATGTGAATAAGGTTAAGAGGTGACTTGATTACAGTTATTACAATTATTTTAGGGAAGTTTGATGACCTGTGTTATGCAGGAGATCAGACTAGATGATCGCAATGGTCCCTTCTGGTCTTGGAATCTATGAATAATTTTGAATTCCATCCAGAGTCCATTCCCACAGGCCTCCTGATTAATTTCTGTTACACTATTGTTAACACTCCTTCCATTGTATCAATCTGTCTCTGATAGAGCACCAGATATTAGTGCAATATGCAAACTGTATGTAAAAGCGCTCTTTCCACGTTCTAAATCTTTAGTAATAGACAACTAACTACTTCCTCCATACCTTTGCATCTGGAGCCCAATACAAAGCCCATGTAAGTCAATGATTCATAGATTCTAATACCAGAAGGGACCATTATAATACTCTATCCTGACCTCCTGTATAAGACAGGCTATAGAACGTCCTCAAAAAATTACTAGACCATGAGGGCTTTCCCCATTTGGATTGATCCATGCAGTCCAAAATTACAATGGCTATTTTGCAGCCATGTTGTATTGCCACATCAGATCACGAGAGTGATCAAAATAAAGGCTGAAAGCAATTAGACTTTATAATATAGTGACTGTAAATTGTAATTGAAGACTAATAACTATACTGCGAATGAAGTTTTTGGTAACTACCCACAATCCACATCTGGAGGCTAGCTACATTACAGAATTACCTATTACCCCGTTTGCCTATTTAATACATGTATTTTTAAAGTCAGGTATATTAAGTTTTACGTACACTATAATTACACTCACTCATGTAGGTAATATCACAGTTATGTCAATTTATTATTAATTAGCTGGATCAAAATGCAATACTACAGTGCAATTACACTATAGCTGAAATGTCGTTATAGCTGCTGTATTGTAAAATGTAGCCCAGTAAGATATGACTTTTTAAATTGTAACATAGCTAATACAAGCTTTTCTACTGCACCTTAACTAAAGCTTCCACTTTAACTTCCCACCAAATTCATCTTGCATGCTATCACATTCCTTAAGCCATGAATGCTAACTTCTACAGGAATCCATGGGACTACAGCAGGAATAAGGATGGTAGACTTCAGCCATCTGTAAATAAAAGAAATTCATCATATGGTCTTATATCTTCAATTAAATAATAATTAGTGTTTTCTGCTCTATTACACCAATGCCAATAAAATAGGATAAAGGAACCAGTGGCTTAAATCTGTCACCATGGCTCAGACATTCTCTTCATAGCCTTTTGAGCAAGCAATTGACATTTTATAAAAATAATCTTGACTTTTTTAAAAACGTATACAGGTTCCTTAGCTACTAATGAACAGAGCTGGCCTGAGGGCACTTACGCCAATGTATGCAGTACAGAAATAGACATAGTGCCTGGTACAAACTATTTAATCCATCCTTAACCCAGCATGGGACACAATTATGTAGTCTGTCAAGGGGAGAGCAGAAGCTCAGAGACTGAAACTGGCAGTGGATAATGATTAGGGGCCAGAAAATTGGTTTGGATAAAAAAAAAGAATTTGTCCAAACCTTTGCTTAAAACTTGAACTGAACCTAAACCTCTCTTAATGTTCAAGTGCAATTAATTATTTAATGTTATTGTTGGTCACTTTCATGCACCACCAAACTCCAGTGGGGAGGAAGAATGATCCAGTGGTTAGGGTACTAGCCTGGCACTCAGGAGACTTTGCTTCACTTCCCTACACAAGCACAGACTTCATGTGTGACCATGGCAAAGTATCTCAGTTCCCCATCTGTAAAATGGGCATAACAGCACTTCTCTATCTCAAAGGGGTCTTCTGATGTAAAATATATCAAAGAGTCTGAGATGCTCAATCACAATGGTAATGGGGGGGTCCAGAGAAGTACCTAAGATAATGAAAAAGTCAACTTTTGTAATATTTTCAGTTGTCAGGTGAGGGGTTGTGCCATCACCTGCTTTGTTACTCTGGATGCTGCTGTAGTTCCCATGTCTGCATGCTCCCAGCCAGAATACAAGCATATACTGAGTGTCTGTGTGATAAACAGCACTGGTTCAACAGCTCAGAATCCAGCCTGCTTATTACACCATCGCCACACTCTGTGCCTTCATAAACCTTGATTACCCCTAGTAAGATGACCCCAAGCCCCCCAGCCCAGTTTCAAATCTTCTCAAAACCATGGATTCTGCAATGCCCAGCCCTTTCCTGGATCATTCAGAGAAATAATAAAGTTTGTTTGCTCCTCTAAAGAGAAAATGCATAGCTTATCACTTTAACTGGAGTTACCTATCACTTCAGTTCAAACACAAACAGAGGGTTGGTTTAGATTAAAAGTAAAACAAGCTTATTAACAAAAGGAAATAGAATTTTAAGTGAGTTTAAGTTTAAAGGATAGAGTTAAAAATAGTTACAAGCATATAAAAGTGAAAAAAAAGCTTTCTAGAGGCTAAGACTTAACAAAACAAGCTACAGCCTTTGTTCAAGGAAGTTTCCTTACCAATATACCTTTCAGCAAGATGGCTGACCACTTCTCCCACAAAGTCCAATGTGCTTGGTTCTTTTGTCCTCTTAGGTGAAAGAACTTAGGTTTTTTTGCCCCTCTCTTTTAATAATTAGGTGAACCTTTTAAATGGATTCTTCTGAAGGTTATCCTGCAAAATAAAGTTCATTCAGGCTGGAGGAAGGTTACATTGAGACTCCTGGTGAATTAAGTTTCATTCTTGTTTTTTCCTTTGCTGGTGTTTGCAAATTGATCTGTTTCCTGCAATTTTATCCCCCTGCCATGAGGCTGAGTGGTTATCTCCTTCCCTTGTTGTCTTGATGGACCCATTTACCTTCTATGTAGTTTGGATATATGTCCTAGGTGGCGGAAACGCATTCCTTTGACTAGGGTAAGGTATCTTTAGCCCTGCCTGGCAGACACACTTGAAGAACATAAATCCCAATAAGTCTGTAATTTTGAATTTGTCCTCTGTACTTACACCATGAAATAATATTTATGATCACTATGATATTAGCTTTCTATTGATATCTTACGTGACATGTTTTAGATACAGGTTATGCCATTAGTAAGCTAGAGTACACTCATCTGGTCAGGTCAGCTGAAACTCACTACCAATGAGCCATGGGCCCTCTTGCACTGGGATGCTATTAGGGTCACATCAGTTCTCACAGGAACACCAGGCGTTCTTGTGAAGTTTGAGTCTGGTTTCAAAGACCTATGAGGTTCAGATAGTTCAAGATAAGTTTTGACTAAGCATCTAACCTTCCCATTGTTTGTCAGAAGCAATCCAAACCTCTGAAGCTTTTGAGGTTCATCCATTAGTGAGTAAGAGAGTTCTGCCAGCAGCACCATGTTTATAAAAAAAATCTATATTTAAGCCACAAGTCAAATGAAAACATTTAAAAAGTGTAATTACAACCTACAAAGAGTTTCTTAAATATAGATATTTTCTCATTTAGTTGACAGTGGAAATTATTGGTGAGATATTTTAAAGAAAAGCAATGTACTTTTCATTCAAGCAGACTGTGCTCGTGTGGTGGGAAGCTTAACTTTGATTAGTCGTGATGGCTGTGGTTGTCAGGAATTTGTCCTCTTATTCAGAAGGTATGTTCTAACATTTTTCAAGCCTCCTACTGGAGTCAAAGCTAAATTTACTGTCTTGACATTTCCAGTTGCCTTTAAATATCCTGGCAACTAGCTATTCAAACATTTTTTTTAAGCTGCATTATTCTCTTGTACTTGCTCAAGTTGAAAAGGATCACGCTTAAACTGCATCAAGGGAGGTTTAGGTTGGACATTAGGAAAAAGTTCCTAACTGTCAGGGTGGTTAAACACTGGAATAAACTGCCTAAGGAGGTTGTGGAATCTCCATCTCTGGAGATATTTAAGAGTAGGTTAGATAAATGTCTATCAGGGATGGTCTAGACAGTATTTGGTCCTGCCATGAGGGCAGGGGACTGGACTCGATGACCTGTCGAGGTCCCTTCCAGTCCTTGAATCTATGAATCTATAAGTTTGCCATTTTGAAATAAAGCACAGGAGTAAGTCAGGGGAAAGAAAGGGAAAAGAATAATATTGAATTGTGATGCAAACATAACTGGCAGGAAATCACTGTCATTTCTGGTACTAGGAGAGGGCCTGGATTGATCTGGGCCCCACCAGGGTTCTGAACTAAAAGGGAATCTAACCTATATTAAGAATAGTTATATAGCGCTGTTAAAGTAAAGGGTGTGTGAGGTAAAAAAAATGACAGTTTGGCTAGGGCACCTGACAAAGAACATATGACCATATTCTGCTCTCAGGGCTCAATCCTATGAGGTGATGAGCGCATTTTACATCAAAGAATGTTGAGTGCACAGTACTCGCTAGGAGGTACATTGTATTTATGCACGATCCCTCTAAGAGAGGCACAGGAAGTGACTCTGAGGTACCGGCTTGCTCTGAAGAGGTGTGCACTGAACTATGCTGCTGGGAGCACAGTGCATATTTGAAAGCCTTGTTATTAAAATGCCTGTTTGCTTTATCCTATACTATCTCCAGTCCTATGAGCAATCTATTTAAAGACAATGCAGGAGGCACACAGTACCCTGCAGGATTCCTCCCTCAGGTACACAAGAGTAATTGACAGCAGAAGCTAGTCCATTGCTACCACGTTTTGAAGGAAATAAATCCCAAACAATCACATTTCTTCAGCACAGGGTTGCCTTTGTCAGGGAAAGGATTAAAGCCAATGCTGCAAATGAGAACAAACCCATGTTATGTGGTATGTTCGTTTTCATAACATGATTTTCTGTTAAATTGAAAATCAGATTGGCGTGGCTTAGTCTAATGTTAGTAATATACTTTACTGCAGTGAGAAGAAATCGTGCTACTTTGGGGATCCCCAGGATCCCCACTATTGTTTGGTTTGCCAAGCCGACACACAAGACCACATGGAAACTGGAGTTTTAGGTTACGAGATTACCATTTATTGTAGCAGGGACTTAGCCAGAAGTGAAAGCAAAGCGGTACTACCCATTTACCTCCCCCACATCCTCAGGAATGAGCCCCAAGATCCTTTTGCATTTCCCCTTTATTGTAATCATCAGCCCTCCCCCTTCCCAGGTGGGCAGTTCTGGTCTCGGTCTTGGCTCAATAATTGCCCTCTAATTTCCCTGCTAAATCCTCCGCCCTTGTTTATGTTTACCTCTGCCATGACCTTTCGTTGCCATATAAGAAACTGCTTTGAGCACTTGGGTGTCTTTAGTCAGTGAACACCTGCAAGCATGTGGTTTGGGGGTTTTCCGGGTGCGTCTCTGCCGGCACCTACCAGGCACACTCGATGTATGAGCTCAGCAGGTTGTCAAGAATGGTTTTAAGTTTAGAATGTGTATCACTTTTTAAAAAATAAATATATAAACATTTGTCTTTAATCTTTGTACATTTTCTGCAGAAGAGGATGAAGAGCATACCTAGAAGAAGAAGTTAGCACTGCTGTCTCTGTCTCCCAATGCATTTTCTGCTGACCATCTAACTTAGAATGTAAGTTTACTGGGACAGGGACTACTAGTCTGATTCTCCACGGCTTTACATCCTCATATCGTCACTTATGTTTGTAAAAAGTGGTGTAAAAGTCTTCATGCAAGGGTGCAAATGATGACAGAACATGCAAAGCAGTAAAGAATCAGTGGTGAACTCACTTTAGGCCCCACTGAGTCTGTAAATTAATGATTTTGAAATCTGGACTGATATGTCTAAAGTAAAAAAAATGGAGAAATAGAAATCTATAAGCCACATCTGACAATTCTTACCTAAATGACTCATGCAGTTCCTCACAGAGGCAGAGGCAAGATTTGAACCTAGGGACCCTGGCTTCCATGCATATCCCCTGCTTTATCCACTATTCATCAGTGCCTCCTTTAACAGCAATGAAAGTTGGAAAAATTATTTAATAATGGTAAATTACTTCCTATGTAAATAGCGCTGAAGAGGCTAAACAATTTCAAATGCAGCTGAAGAAAATAATTCATATGTCTGGACTGCATGCCAGATAATATTACTTGGAGAAATACCAATTAGTTTCTTAATGGTCCAGATCCAAGATTTAGCTCTATATTGTATCCTCGGGTAATGTTTAGAGGCTGTAAAGGACAAGCAGATCCAACGTCTGAGACATGAGGAGGTGAGCAATTATTCCCTTCGAATCTTACTACTATTGCCACTCCTAATAATAATAATTAGCATTTTTCACCTGTAGAGTTCCAAGCTCTTCTATGTATGCTTGATTTGATAACCTTTGTGGAGGTGTCAAGGATTGATTCCTTCTGGATCCTTGACCATAGTTTTATGCATTATGCTATTAACGGAATGGCAATTTAATCCAATGTGTGTGCCCCATGCAAAACCCCCAGGAATACATTTTCCCACCACATACCTTTAGCTCACTCAGCCACACAATGTATTTTCACTCTGTTCTTGCTCCTTTACACCAGAGGCATCCATTTTCACATCTCACAGAAATCCCCTACCTTTGAAATAAATGCACATTTTGAAAGCATTTGCCTGGAGGTCATACGTGACATGGTATATATCCAGAAAGCTGTTTCATAGTGAACAAGGAGCAGTGTTAGAGGTGCTAAGGTTAGAAAGGCTCTTTGAAAGATTTATTAGTTCAAACTGTAGGAGTCTTTTCTCTACTATGAAATGGAAAGGTCGAATTTTAGAAATATATTGAGATTTTCATGTTGTAGTCAGTTTCTAGACTCGGCAGGAATATCTTTAGGATTCCCCATCTGCATTTATCACATTCGGGTGAAATTCACCCATGTGCAGAAGATCAAGTGATGATACCCTCAAAATAGGGTTTAAGGAGGACGTAAGTGGTATATAGGTTTTAAGATGGTCCTCTGCTTGAGTTTGAATTCCACCCATGTAGTCCTAAATGTTAGTGAATATGGAATAATATCTCAAGTGATGTGGTAAGACCCCGTTATTGGAGTTATTTAAGAGTACATGGACAAAATACTTTAAACTATTTCGTGTTGTAGGAAACGATATTTTGCTTCCTGGGAAATGGACAAGATTATCTGAAAGGTTTTTTCTATCTCCAGTTTCTATGCTCATATTGAAACATTGTTTAGGCAAATGAATTGCTGGAGTTAATTTGGTAAAAGGTATAGGTAGCATCTGTTCTATAAATACAATATGGTAAAGAGCCAGACACATGTTTAATGCAGTCTTTCGATGTCCAAAATCATGGTACACAATTACTATCACAATTGTATATGATGTAATACGTGAAGTTTCCAGTTTCCTTGACTATGTGTTTTTAAAACAATTTTCCATGTAGCAGACATAAATTACCTGGCAGAAATTGCTTGGAAAAGCAGTGAAGATAGAAAAAAATGGAAACAGTAATTGCTTACTTCTCCTTTCTTGATTTACTTACAATTTGAATGGCACATACAATTCATATGCAAACAGTGCAAAGCAAAACATCTTGTACATAAATTCTATGATGATGACAACATCTGTGTATCTCTCTCTCAAATGTAAACACATAAATATAGGCCTGCAAGCATTTATGCACATGAGTAATACTTTTGAACTAAATGTTGACATTAAACATTTAAAACGGTCTAATTATCAAATGTTAAGAGCTTAAAATTTTCCATGTGGATATCTATCAGGATACATACATGGCTCCCATTAGCATGGTATCTGAACACCTCCATATTTCATCTGCCATTCATAATCCAATATTTTAACTCCCTCCCATTTGGTAGACTTGCTAAAGTCTGCAGGAAGAAAACCCTGCTTTGGTGGCCATAAATAAGATTGGTTAGAATAGGGCTTCTTTTCTGTAGGGACCATGTACACTAATCCAATTTAGAACTTGGATGTTAATTTCAGATCTGCGAAATTCTCTTAACAAAAAACTTTTCTTGTAAACAATTAAGGAATCCAGTTAACACCCCGAAACATTCCAAAATCCCAGAATTTGAATAAGTGGAAATGAACAGATAAGGGATCCAACCTGCTCCTCATTGTCCCTAGGTAGGGTCAAAATATATACAAAGATCAAAATGATAAGTTAGTAGAAGATGATTGGAAATCTCTCTCTTGAACTGGTGGTGGGTGTGACGTTGTGCAGTCTATATGGTTTTATAAAAACTTGATAATAAGTCAATATAATGTAACTGAGATAGTTTTAGAGAAAATACGGTAATAAGTGGATGTAATGTAACTGGGATATGCCTCATGCAAAAGGTCTCTTGTAAGGTATCATTACAAAGCTTATAATCTACTGAGTATGATCATCTGATTTGTATAAATGTACCACTCTTGTATCTAAAACTAGAAATATAAAATGTAACTCTGAGGGCCTATTGTAATTGTGTAAAGTGTGGACCATTAATGATGGTTTGGAATCTTGATGACTCCCATTGTCTGCAGATGGCTGTATTTACCTGTGAGTCTTCCTGTATATGTGTGTGCTGGCAAGTGAGTAATGAAGTCTTGCAGTGACATGTGATCATGTCACCTGAACTGGAATCCATCTTTAACCTGGTGCTTTTCCAGTGAGGGGGGGGGGGGGGTGGAAAACCAGAGAGACAAAGAGTTCCCGCCTTATGCAAAAGATATATAAAGGGGTGGAGGAGAACAGAGAGGGAGAGGAGCCATCATGAAGAATCCCCTAGCTACCACCTGAGCTGCAACAAGAGCTGTACCAGGGGAAAGAATTGTGCCCAGGCCTGGAAGATGTCCAGTCTGAGAAAAACTTACTGAAGCATCTCTGAGGGTGAGATTATCTGTATTTAGTTTGATTAGGCATAGCTTTGCGCATTTTATTTTATTTTGCTTGGTGACTTACTTTGTTCTGTCTGTTACTACATTGAACCACTTAAATCCTACTGTCTGTATTTAATAAAATCACTTTCTATTTAGTAATTCACTCAGAGTATGTATTAATACCTGGGGGAGCAAACAGCTGTGCATATCTCTCTATCAGTGTTATAGAGGGCGAACAATTTATGAGTTTGCCCTGCATAAGCTTTATGCAGGGTAAAACGGATTTATTTGGGTTTAGACCCCATTGGGAGTGGGGCATCTGAGTGCTAAAGACAAGCGCACTACTGTGAGCTGTTTTCAGGTAAACTTGCAGCTTTGGGACAAGTGATTCAGACCCTGCATCTGTGTCTGGAGCCAAACAGGAGTGTCTGGCTCAGCAAGACAGGGTGCTGGAGTCCTGAGCTGGCAGGGAAAACAGAAGCAGGGGTAGTCTTTGCACATCGGGTGGCAGCTCCCAAGGGGGTTTCTGTGATCCAACCCATCACAGTGGGACCTTATAAGAGCTTAAACATTTATTCTGAACTTCTATTTCTGTAAACTGGAGGATGCTAAGTTAAGGTCAAGTTGGTAGTGTAGGTCAGATGGGGAACTGGGAGTGATGAAATGTTGTATAGTGTGGGGAACTGCTGGATCTTTTAACTGCTCATTTTTAGAGATGTTAGGATTTGAGTTTTTAAAAGGTGAAGAACTTTGTAAAGAAAGTCTGACCTTTGTTCTGGGGTATTAGCTGGACTCCACCGAAACACCCTCTTATCAGAAATGTTTTTTAACACATTTTTTTGTTTGGCACAGATAGTCATGCTTCTAGTTAAGATTGCCTGATACTTTCCATTATAAGATCCTGTTTGCAGTTGCTTATACAACTTTGCCAGGCTAATCATTTGGTCGAAAGATTTCCATGACAAGTATCTGCCTCAGGCTGAAATTTTGGGGGAAAATTTTCAGCAAGAACCCTTCAGCCATTTCTCTGAATGAATGTAGGGAAAAATACATTGGTTTGCCCATGTTAAAATATCCATACAGCTGTTTAATTGAGAAACTCTAGCACATTTATGCTGCAGAACAAGTTCTTGAAATTTGGCAGGGCTGTCATCCTAGTATCAGGGATATGCCTTTTGCTGTCCCCAAGGAAATCTGCTTAAATTGGCTATGTTAAAGAGCCCTGACAATCTTAGTTTTCACATACTCACTAGAGATTTATTAGAGTTTGTCAGCTAGATTCTCTGATGAGTCCCTCTGCACTGAGCATGCTCTGGTCTGGGACTGTAGGGGGCTGAGCAGGACTCTCCCTGTAATGGATCATCCTGGCAGTCAGGACTGCTGCATACAGGAACTGAGTGCAGGGTTACTGTCTGTTCTGTGATGTCAATGTTTTCCTTGCTGGTGCCCAGGCAGCTTGGAGGAGGAAGTGGACGTAACCTGACTTGAATGGAGAGGGGAGCATTCTTATAATATCACATTGGCTGGCTCTTGTTTTTTCCATACTTGTTTTTCAGTGGAATTGTAGTTTAGTGGACCTTACCTAAAGTGGTCTAAGATTTCCCAGTGTCCTTCAACACTGATGGATTTTACCACTTCCTCCTATTTTATCTGACTCACTAGATTCCTTAATTCTGACAGATTTGTTTTCCTGCATTCTAATAACCTGTACTGCTTCAAATTACTCAAATAAACCTTGCTTGAATTATTTTTAACTAGAAATACCTTAATCCCTGATGTTCTAATCAAATTAAACAGAGAATCAAATTAAGCAGAGACCAAATCAACTGGGCCTTGTGATTATGTAGGTAGATTACATTTCAAATATGTATCAAGGGAGGTAGCCACTAACTTTGGATAGGTACTGTATTATTTTATGACTCAAACGGTACTATTCACTGTTGCCAACTCTCATTTTATTGCAAATCCCATGACAGTTGATGTTTTTCTTTAAAGGTGAGCTGATGGAATCAGGTTATTACCAGAGAAACTAAGCTTTAATTTTAAAAAGTATGTTTGCAGCCTCATAGTTGCAGAGAAAAGCTTGAAAATGTGAGTGCTAAATGTTCCAACAACAGGAGACAAAGAAAAAGAGTTCAACCTTTATTACTTTTTAAAATCTCTTCATTTTTAAAGTCAAACTCATGATATTTGGGGCCTGATTCTTGATTATTGAACGCCTGAGGTTAACAATAGTATACACTAAGTATACAAAGTACAGCATTACTAGGAAACAGTAAAGGAATGAAGAATTTTGAAATAACCTGTTGTAAAATAGTTTAGAACACTTCTTACCTATGTCCTTTTTTTCAAGTCTAGATTTGGTAAAGTCAGGGTAAGGTACACCAAAGATTGTTTGCAAGCAGAATACTAGACTCAGTTTACAATACATACACTATTTCCAATAGATCTATCTATCTATCTATCTATCTATCTATGAAAGCCAGTTATTTCTCACCCCAATAACCTACACTGATATTCTCCCCAGTCCCCCAGCCCACTACTTAATTTTCATTACACAAATCTTGTTTGTATGGACAGCATCACAGTCCAGAAATATATTTAATATGAGGGTGATAATATTTGTTCACATAATTAGTTGGCATCCCTGTAGGAGTCTTTTCACTGGCTTTCGATCTGGTCTTTAAATCAAAATACTTTGCCTCCTCCTAATATTCAAACTGTGTATCCTGGGGCCTTTAGTAACTCCCTGTTTGTGGAATTCGAGAGAAATTTAATCCTAATTCAGTCTGTGTTTTTTTAATCGCTTGGACTAGCACAGGTTAAATGAGAGTTAAAAGCATCAAGGAATATCAGAGTATCAGGTCTTTTTCTTTTCCAATAGCACAAATTCCTCCCCTTTCTTCAAGTGTCTAACACCTCATTAGCACTACTCTGGATTTCTCATGTGCTGGTAAAGCGAAAACCTTTAGACATCTTCCTGTAGCTATTTTAAAACCCATAGGAAATATCTGTCTTAAGAGCTCAGAAATCTATTCTTTAAAAAATAGATAGCTTCTAAGCCTTCAGGCATTCCCAGTATATGGATATTTTGTGCTATGAATTTGTTCTCCATATTAGCCTGCCTATTCTATAAATATATTTTGGCTTGCAAAAAGGGAAAGAAGAATTTTCATATAAATCCAGGAGCTCCACTGTCAAAACAATCTTAGTATCTACTTTGAAATTGGTTGACAGAAGTAATACTTTTTTACAAACACCTACAGCTAGCTGGCCAGGAGGAAACTCAATTTTTGAATGATAGCAAAGTCGGGAGAAGACCGGAAATATTCAACCCCCTTAATCCATAACAAAGGCATCAAAATGCCCACTTGCAATCTGGGAACCAAATAACCAAACCAAAACTATCTCCGGCAAATTGTGTACAAGACACTCAAGACTAATGAAAAATGTATCCATTTATATCCAGTAAGAACAAGAGGAGAATCTTGAGGTAGAGAAGGAAAACAGGAAACACACACCATGGACTGATTAGACAATCTTTAAAATACAACTACACTAGGGTCACTTAAAAATATGTTGGGAGTTATTACTGGTTCCACTAGTATTCACTATTCTGATGTACAGGAAATTTCTTGTTAATTAGAGTTGGTTGGATTTTTTTTAAACCATGAAAAATTTAGTGAATAAGTTTTTATGGTTTGTTTTCATGAATTTTTTCTACAGCATTTTTTCTGTTTTTATTTTTTTGCCAAAATAGAAAACATTCTTGTTTTGGCAATCAAAAAATGAAAAAATTCAGCCAGACAAAAATTGGAAGAGTTGCTGAAAATGTTCTCTTTACCAGACAGTTTTCTGCTGCCAAAAAAAAAAAAAAGCAACGTTTTGGGTTTTTCAACAACAGAAATCCAACCCACCCAATATATATAAATGCATTTGTTGGCGGATCTATTGATTGCATATTCTTTAGATTGATCAACTGGTAAACCCAATTAATCTTCTGAGGTTTGGCAGGGTCCTGTCTCATAATCAGACCCAGAAGTATTAGAATTATTACAAGAACCCCAATGCGCACAAGAGAGAAAATCACAATTAGGAAAGGCCTTCTGTCCTTGTAATGAAGGGGTAGTCAATTATTTTTTGTCAAGGTCCAAATTTCTTGGTCAAGGTACAGTCAAGGTACAGAGAAAACAAGCAAACAACAACAAAAAAAACCCCAATAATGATAATAATGAGTAAATAAATATATTTCAGGGTCTGGTCGAAAGCATCTTGCAGTCTGGATTAGACCCACGGTCTGCCTACTGACCATCCCTGTTGTAATGTTTTTATTAGCACAGTTAGCAAAAGAACAAACACTCCGACCCAGCAAAGTAGGTAGAGATAACATAGAATGATCGAATGGCCAGAGTCTGAGCATCCATATATTTACACCTTCCATTGCGAAGACCTTAAAAGTGGTACAGCAGGTGATCCACAAGTGGCCCTATCTCTGGCATGCCAAGAAGATCCCAATGATCTAAATCATGGTTAGCTCTCTTATAGGTTTACTTGGCATCCATGAATATTCATGAAGATGTCTGTCCTCCATCATTCATATCTAAACTGCCTCACCTTAATAAGAACATACATACATAAGAACATAAGAACGGCCATATTAGGTCAGATCAATGGTCCACCTAGCCTAATATCCAACAGTAGTCAATGCCAGGTGCTTCAGAGAGAATGAACAGAATAGACAATCATCAAGTGATCTGTCCCCTGTCGTCCACTCCCAGCTTCTAGCAAACAGATGCTAGGGACACTCAGAGCATGGTGTTGCATCCCTGCCCATTCTGGCTAATAGCCATAGATGGACCTATCCTCCAGGAACATATCTAGTTATTTTTGAACTCTTTTATAGTTTTGGCCTTCACAACATCCCCTGGAAAAGAGTTCCACGGGTTGACTGTGCCTTGTGTGACGAAATACTTCCTTTAGTTTGTTTTATACCTGCTGTCTATTAATTTCATTGGGTGACCCCTAGTTCTTGTGTTATGTGAAGGAGTAAATAAAATTTGTTTATTCACTTTATCACCATCATGATTTTAGAGACCTCTACCATATCCCCCCCCCTTAGTTGTCTTTTTTCCAAGCTGAAAAGTCCCAGTCTTTTTAATCTCTTCTCATATGGAAGCTGTTCCATACTGCTAATAATTGTGGTTGCCCTTCTCTCTACTTTTTCCAATTCCAATATATCTTTTTTGAGATGGGGCCACCAGATCTGCATGCAGTATTCAAGATGTGGGGATAGATTAGATAAAGGCATTATGATATTTTCTATCTCTTTCCTAATGGTTCATAACATCCTATTAGCTTTTGACTGCCACTGAACGTTGAGCAGATATTTTCAGAGAACTATCCACAATGACTCCAAGATCTCTTTTTGAGTGGTGACAGCTAATTTATCATGTTATATGTATAGTTGAGATTATGTTTTCCAATGTGCATTACTTTACATTTATCAACAATGAATTTCATCTGCCATTTTGTTGTCCAATCACCCTGTTTTGTGAGGTCCCTTTGTAACTCTTTGCAGTTTTCTTTGGGCTTAACTCTTGAGTAATTTTGTATTGTCTGCAGATTTTGCCACCTCACTGTTTACCCCTTTTTTCAGATTGTTTATGAATATGTTGAATAGGACTGGTCTTAGTACAGACCCCCGAGGGACACCACTATTTATCTCTCTCCATTCTGAAAAATAAAGTTGGGGTGCTTTCTTTTCATAGGCTAATATATCATTTATCTCAAACTTATTAGCCTATATGTCAACAGGTTGCCATAGCATTCTTGCAGTTATACATCTGCTGATGTTCCTATCCTTAAATATCCAAAATTAGCACTAACTGATATTTTGTAGCTACCTGGTGACAATGTATTTATACTTGTTTATGACAGAATTTTATCTTATGATATCTTGTGATCCAGGCTCCTCCCGCTCAGCTACTTATGTTGAAACTTATGCTAAGGGTGTTGGATCCTTATGCTTCAACGTTGTCTAAACTTTATCTCAAGATTTGAGGCCTGTGGGCTTCTTGCATTATGGCTCTAACTTATACCTTACCAACACCCTAAAGCTACATATGAATAGAAAACACATTTCCTGTGTAAATTTTCATTTTAACAAAAAAAGCATTTTTCCTCAAATAAACATTTCAAAGAAAATATTTTGGCCAGTTCCAGGAGGAACTTCCAAATCAGTAAGGAACATTTTAAGTGCAGCCATTTTTATGGGCATCTCTTTAAATACATATTATTGCTCCTTTTTCAGACAGCAGTGTCTTGTTCTGGTATCTGAGAGGTAACAGAATTCCTGTTCTTGTGTGCCTCCAGGATCTAGCCCTATTCTTGTCTTGTTCCTTTCTGTTACCTTTCTTGGAAGCATGTTTTGCATTCATTATATTATTGAGATACTGGGCTTTGGTATTAGTAGCACAGAAGTGACCTATCTCAAAGCTGTCCTCTGTACTGGAGAACATAGTGGGATCATCTATTTCCACAGCATCATACCCACCTGCTCCAGGGCCTCTGTTGAATTAGGTATCCCTGGCTGGGGAGCAAGTGGAAGGGGGATGGACATCTGTCTGCAAAACACGTGGATTTATCTCCCACCTATCATCCAGGCTTGCTGCAGGGATCTTTAGTTGACCAGTTCTAGGAAACTGTCCCAAATTCACTAATTTTTTTCCTCAGGGCTGCCAACTATTTTGTGCCCCTTTCCTTCACTGCCAGGTCCTCCAGTCCATTATAATAGCCTCCATGCCTTGGCAGAGGATTTACTTTTGTAATGTCATTTTTGTAATGAGAATGGTTCCCAAATACAGTTATTGGTGATAACAGGGAAGAGGTTTTCCTGCAAAGCAGTTTAATCCAACTGCTAAAGTGGTCATATAATCCCATTCTCTCAAAGACTGTAAAGAGAGAATTCCAGTCAATTCTATCAAAGACATTTTCATCATCTAGTGATAATGCTACAAAAGGCTCCATCGAGCACTGTAATATTGCAATTGTGTCACGGTTTATCTTCTTGCCTGTTTAAATATATTGAAAGTTGTTTGTAAAAAATCAACAATTCAACACCCTCTAAATATATAACAGATGCACAAGCAGACTCAAGGGTATATGTAGTATGGATACTGAACTGTTCAAGATGTCATTTTGGCTTGCTGTCAATGTAGTTGGTTTAAATCAAAAGAAGCAGTTTTCTGCAAATGATTAAACAGACTGGTGCACTGAAGGAAACTATTATTAATTATATATTAGTAGCATCACAGGAGCAGCCAGAGAGGTCAATACGGATCAGGCCCCCACTGGACTAGGCATGGCGCAAACACATATGAAAACATGGTCCCCACCCCAAAAAGCTGAATCTCCTCTTACATAAACTGGCATAAACCGGGATTAACTCCATGAAAGCCAAAGGATTTACACCACACATGTGACTGCAGAAGCAGTAAAGCCAAGTGGATTGAACACTGGAGTAGTATTTAGGAGACCTGGGTTCTAATCCCACCTCTGGTAGTGTCCTGTTGTGTGACCTTAGATGAATCACTTCCCCTCTTGTACCTGTTTCCCCTCCTACCCCTTGTCTATTTAAGATTTTAAGTTCTTTGGTTACGTCTATACTGCAATTAAACACCTCCAGCTGGGCTGAGTCATGTGCCTCGGGCTAAGGGGATGTTTAATTGCAGTGTAGACATTTAGACTCAGGCTGGAGCCCGAGCTCACGGACTCCCGCGAGGATCTCTTCACCCGAGTCTGCTGATGGACCAGCCACGGGTTTTTAATTGCAGTGGAGACATACCATTTGTGGCAGGAATTGTCTCTCACTATGTGCGAGGCTGCTCTGTGCTACTGTAATACAAATAATAATAGTTGATAATAATAAAGCTAGTGTGAAAGGAAAGGCAGACTCCATATATTCCCATTGATAACCTGTTTAAATGTAATACTTTATAACAATCTGTTTTCCTTTCTGCCCGTATTTCAAGTCATTAGTTACTTAATCTTAAAATATGCAGTGAAGGGCATCGTAATTTTTATATAGGGATTCCATCAGCTGGTTCCCAGGGTTTTGATTCTTGTTTTACATTGGTGTGGTTCTGTTGATTTCAGTGGAATCACTACCGATACAAAATCAGAATCAGACTTCAGATTTGTTAGCCAGTCTCTATCTCCCTTACTGTATTTAAATAAAATTGTATAAAAGTCTTCATCCCACTTCTACTAATGGAGCCAGATGGCCCACCTGTTCAACTACTGTGTTAAATTGGCACTACCTGTGAGGCACATGTTCCTGAGTGAACTATCAGAGCTGTTACTTCTGCTAGTTCCTGATCAGTGCTGCAGGCAGGCAGAGCAGAGTCTGACAGTAGCAGACATCAAAAAGCTCTGTAATTAATGATGAACTAATTTCAAAAAGCTAAGAAATTTGGTTTTGATCTGAAAAGCTGTCAAAATTTCAGACACTCACTCTGAAGATTTAGCTAAATCTCACAAGACTTCCACTCTAATTTTGCTGAAGAGACCATGCTTTCTTGGGAGGTTTCCAGCTATACACAAGGCAGGAATGCTGCAAGAATGACCTACCTCTTCCTCTTGCAGTGGAGGTGCTTCCAATCCAGCTCCCAGCCAGGAATCTAGAAGAGCAAGATATTTACAGTGCTGGGGACAAGAGAATTAACCTCCCCACCACCAAAAAAGGGATAGTACTTTGTTTTGAAATTTTTTAGATGTTTCAGTGGGAATTTTGTTTTAATCTGATGTGCTTTACCAGGCCCTATCAGCAAAGGCTTGTCTTTCTGCTGAATACTGGAGAGGTCTTTATCTCATCTTAATAATAACAGTAAAAGGTATTTTATGGCAGTTTGGACTAGCAGCTACTGTACCTGACAAGGAGTCTGGAGACCTAGGTTCTATTCCTTGCCTGCTGGATAGCCATGGGCAAATCACGTCACCTCTACATCTCAGTTTGTCAGCCTGCAGCACCTCCTATTGCTTTCAAAGGAAGCTGCTGCATGTTGAGCACATCTGAAAATCTGGCCCTTACCCTTAATCTCCTTTTGACTTCCTCTAGCATTCATGAAAATCATCCATGGCATCATCTAGCCCTTGGACAGGAAGAATTCCCTTAGAGAGAGGATTAACTTTCAAAAGAAAAATTCAAAGCACTAAGTGAATGTGACCTCTCCATTTTGATGAATGCTATAGATTTAGAGCTGTCTGCATTTGGATATTCAGTGACTTATATGAGTCCTCAAATTTAAACTGCATAAATGTCACATGATTCATGATGATAATAAAGTTTTCATAGCTACTGAATGACCTGATGATTTCTATGCTACTCAAAGATCAAAAACAGTCTCAGCAGAAACGGACATTGCAAATATGCGTAATGTAACCCAGTTTTGTTTTAGTTTGTGAAGGCAACATAATATGTATCCTACTACTTGATTTTTACACAATAACATCCCCTTCCCCTCTGAAACTAAACCCACATTCTAGTTTGCAGAGCATCTTTGGGCATGGCTGATAGAGTTTGAACTATGGGTATGCTAGCAGTATGACACAGTAATGATGATAAGGCCAATATATCAACCAGCCTGGTAAACACAGTCATGTCTGGAGTGGTTCACGACCATGAGTGCCAACCTCAGGGCAGACTGGCAAGAAGCAGGGCAGACACCCTGCATTGGCTGTGTGTTCTATAATTAGATTTCATCAACCCAGTAACAAATGTGAACTCCTAAAGCACTATAACAGTCTTACCATGGAGTCACAGTCCTCTTGGGCACTCCAGTCTATATTGCCAGCCAGGCAAGCTCGACTTAGTGATAGTTGGTTGCTATGAGAGGCAGTGCTAGCCCATTGGGAACCCTAAGCAAGAATATCGCCCCTCCCTCCCCAACGCATACTAATAACTAATAGGGGGACCCCTCAAGCTGGTCGGGTGCTAAGCAATGGGTTAGTCTGTTTATGTCTAGCGCCGGCACTGGTTGCTGTACATCAAAGCTCCCAAAAGATTCAGGTTGCTTCCAGTCCCAAGAGACTCCAGTCACTTACCCCAAGCCAATTTGTACCTTAGACCTCTCACCAAAGACAATGCTTGTAGCTACTCCTATAATAGGTTTATGAACTAGAAAAAAGAAATGAGAGTGTTATTATAAGGTTAAAGGAAGCAAACTTATATACATAAATGGGTTACAGTCTATAGCTTTAAAAGGTGACAGAGTTGTAGTAATCTGTCAGCTCTGAGAGTCTTTTAGGGCTAACCCAGGTTGACCCTGGGGATCTCTGCTTTTTTGTTGTTGTTGTTGTTGTTTCAGCCCTGTGAGAGTCCGAACAACCAAGAGAGGGATGAACAATTTTCTTGTCAGCTATTTTTATTTCTTTCTCAAGCTGACGGGATGAGCCCTTTTGCATGTAGCCTCTTCATGGGTGTGAAGGGGCAATTAACAAACTCTTTGTATTGCAATGTCCCAAAATGGCTCATTTAGTTTTGACAGGCCTTCTTGATGGGCAGGAGATGATCCCTCCTGACAGTTCACAGTTTCAGAGCAACCATTTTTTGACAGTGATAATAAAGCAAAAACTTAAATATTACCTTATAGCATGTGATGAAGATAGAAGTGAGATTAATGCATGCAGCAACTTACAAGCATTTCATAAAGTCTAAACACTAAACACATTGTAATAAATTCAATACCCTTCTTAACCTTACTAACACGCAGGTGAGACAGACTCGTTTCCAGCAATACATTTGTCAATGCTTGGCTGAGGCCTAAAGCCTTGGCAAGAGCTGGCACTTGCTCAGCCAGCATCACAAACACTATTGCAGTTATTTCACTGATGAAGAAATCCACCTTTGCCCAACTTCAGAAACTCATTTTTGTCTGAGGTGGTCGAAGACCTGTTTCACTGCTCCACAGCCAAAATGCTTCTGAAATAAATGTAGTCAAACTTTACTAATTCTGGGTCACTGAGAACGAAAATGATGCTTAAAATTGTTGATTGGCTCTAGTTTTCAAGTATATACGACCCTTGACTTGGGAATGGCGGAGGATAAGTGAGTTATAAAGGGAAGGGATCTCAATTTAAACCAGAAATGACTAAAATACATCTTTGACTGGCTCTATGAATAAATCTATGACTGGGTTTGGACAGTACTTGCTTTTTAGGCAAAACAATGAATGATGCAATCTGAAGCTGGTCTTGCGTCATACATGATATGAATTGCATCATGTTATTCCTAGAAGTCATGGATGATGCAATCATAACGAAGCTTACATCACTCTGCTGAACAAATTGCCCTATATCAGCTCTAGAAATCATACAGTGTCGTGCTCTCTTATTTGTCAGTGTTTGATTTTGCAAAGGGACACATTTCTGTTTAGCCAAAGTGAGCAGAGATGCCTCGTACTTGTGTGAACAGTGCAGATAACTTCTGCTATGTTTGTGGTGAAGTGACTTTTGCATCACAAAAGCGCAGTATAACCACTATGGTTAAGAAAGCCTATCACCTTTATTTTGGCTGCAAAATTGGAGATCAGGACAAGAGGTGGGCCCCACACATATGCTGCAACACTTGTGCAACAAATCTTCACCAGTGGTTGAACAGGAAAAGGAAATCTATGCCTTTTGCAGTGCCAATGATTTGGAGAGAGCCAACAGATCACACCAGCAATTGTTACTTCTGCATGGTGCCTCCAGTTGGGAAAGGTGTGTCAAAGAAGAAAAAGTGGACTGTGCATTATCCAAACATTCCATCAGCTATACGCCCAGTACCCCATGGAGAAAGACTGCCGGTCCCTGATGCACCAGAATCATTCTCACTTGAGTCAGACGAGGAAGAGGAAGAGGATGAAACTTCTGGTCCTGAACCATCAATGTCACAGGACCCACATTTTCTCCCATCCTCCTCCTCTGAACCACACCTCATAACACAAGGTGAACTGAATGACCTTGTCAGGGATTTGGAACTACCCAAGAGTAAGGTAAAGCTGTTGGGCTCCAGACTACAGCAGTGGAATCTCCTGGCAGGTGATGTTAGGGTTTCCATGTTCCATGACCGTCAAAAGGATTTTGGCCCATTATTCTTCATGGAAGGTGATCTTGTAGCCTGCAACAACATCGATGGTGTGATGGTGTGATGGCAGCCCTCAACATTGTTCACGATCCAGATGAGTGAAGACTGTTCATTGATTCATCGAAGACGAGCCTTAAAGCTGTTTTACTGCATAATGGCAATGTTTTGCCATCAATTCAAGTTGGTTATGCAGTCCATATGAAGAAAACCTATAACAACATGAAACAACTTTTGAGGTGCATAAACGATGACCAACATCAGTGGCAGCTTTGTGGCGATTTGAAGGTTGTTGATCTCTTGCTTGGTCTGCAGACTGGATACACAAAGTACTGCTGTTTTCTCTGCGAATGGGATAGTCGTGCAAGAGATTCCCACTACATCAAGAAAGATTGGCCACTCCGACAGTCATTGGAGCCTGGGAGGAAAAGTGTTCAGCATCCACCACTTGTTGAATCAAGGAAGATTTTGTTACCACCCTTACACATCAATCTGGGTCTGATGAAGAACTTTGTCAAGGCTATTGACAAAACACAAGCAGCTTTCAAGTACCTCTGTGGAAAATTTCCAAGGTTAAGTGAAGCTAAGATAAAGGAAGGTGTCTTTGTTGGTCCTCATATTCGTGAACTTCTTCGAGATGATGCATTTGACCATGCACTGCGCGGCAAGGAAAAGATGGCATGGAAAGCCTTCCAGTTAGTGGCAATAATTTTTCTCAGAAACAACAAGGCAGACAACTACAGGTTGTTGGTGGAAAACCTCCTCAAGGCATACAAAAGCCTTGGTTGCAACATGTCACTAAAGAGACATTTTTTGCACTCTCATCTAGATTTTTTTCCACCAAACTGCGGAGCAGTGAGCGACGAGCATGGCGAGCGATTTCACCAGGACATTGCAACAATGGAGAAACACTATCAGGGCAAATGGAGCCCATCAATGCTTGCAGACTATTGCTGGACAGTGACAAGAGATGCTCCATTTAATGAATACAAGAGACAAGCCAAGAAGCGCCGAGTAGACACCGAATAGGACTAAACTATGTACATAATAGTTTTTTGCCTTTTGTTTCATAATAAATTTTATTTATATAACCCTTTTGCTGATTTTTAAAGTGTTACATAAACAGGACAGGTGAAATATTATCATGTAAAGCAACCATAAACACATGAAAAGACCTAGGTTTACAATTTATGATTAAAACTCTACTATCTACACAATATAGACATAAAATGTAAAAACTTAACTATCTTAGAAACAGTAGCCAATCAGTTGTTTTAATTGTCATATTTGAATTCAGCACATCAAAATACATAATAAATAGCACATTTTATCTCTGAAGCAGATGACTTCTCAAAAATTGTAGACCAGTGTTTCCTATGGTGAAACCAGACAGATATTGACCTCTTGAGGCACATGCTCGGAGATCCAACCTCAGCCTCCTGCATTATGCCAAGATACTGCAACACAACACCTAGGCATAAGTAGATAAGTTAAGAGTGAAGTTTCATCCTTAACTTTGAGAGTCCAATTCTCAGTTACACTAAGGCCCCTTTTATGCTTCTCTTGTGGTGTGAAAGGAGCTTAAAGGAGGTAGAAATGCCCCCACACCTTTCTGTCTGGTGTAGAGCCAACATAAGGCCTCTACAATAGCTCTGCTTCCAGCTGTCTGTGTAAGGATTGTGTGGGGGTCAGCTACCAAGGGGCATGATTTAGAGCTGGTTGAAACTCGGAATTTCCATTCCATGGGAAATGTTGACATGTCAAAATTCGGTTTTGTTCCAATTTGGAATGAAAATGGGTTTGTGTTTTTTTGAAAATTTTTCATGAAATGAAATTAAGAAAAAAAAATTCACTAGGGACCAATCAAAATGCTTTGTTTCAATAAAACACAAATGTTTAATTTGATCATTTATAATATAAAAAAAATTTCAAAACACAAAGTTGTTTCAAAATGAAAAGTCAGAGTGTGCTGTTCCAAAAATGTCAACATGGAATGCATTGCACTATGGCTCTTCTCTGCTCCCCCAGGTCCAGGAGAACTTAGAGCCGCCCTAAATGTTTCTATAGCTTGCACCAACTGTGTATGGCCCTATGAGGCTGGTATAGCAGCCAGCAATTTCCTGACCTGAGCCTCTTCCCTCAGCCACAACTGTACCATTCATAAGATGTAGGAGGAGACATTGTGCCATTATAGTTGATCTGCGACATCTGAGGATCTCGCTATACGGGGCGGGGGAGGGGGAATAGTATGTCTAGTTAAGCCGGGTAGAAGGTAGCTTTATATTGTGCAAGGCTGCTCTAATGCAGCTCTGGTACTGGAATACTGTCCTGAGGCAACACAATTTGCTCAGTACACTTTCTGGTAAGGTTGTGTAGGTCTTTAACCTAATGCTTTGTAATATTATGTCATTCCAAGTGGCAATGGAACTAGGACTACTGAATGAACATGTGAAGTTATTTAAAACGTTTCTGTGCCAATTTTAAACTTGTAATTGCTTAGATATTTTCTCCCCTATTTTGAATAGCAAAAGGTTTCTAGTACACACTTTTTGGCACTGCAAATTAAGAATTTGAGAAAAAAAATAATTTGAATTCCAAGTCAAAGCCAAAAGAAGCTGATTAATGTTACAAAACTCTGGTTTCATTGGCTCATGGATTTCTGACATTTTAGTCATACTTAATGATCTATACTGAAACAAAGAACCACAACTTGAAACAAAACTACAGACCCTTCATCAAAAGGGGCTAACAGACATCTGAAACCAAAATGATGTGCCAGACAACATCTATGTCCATTCAAGAAAATAGTACTGATATAAATATCCATTGTTGGGAATCTTAGTATATTTTTAACAACCCTGAGGTTTTTGGGGGTGGGGTGGTGGGGAAGGAGGTGAGAAATGATGTTGACTAGTTCTAGACTAAGGGTCTTGTCTTACAAAGACGTATGCACGTGTTTAACTTCACACACTGCCACACATCCCATTAATTTCACTAATCTTACTTTTAATGAAATCACACTCAAACGTCCATACAAAATACTCCATACGATTACTTAAACTTACTCCTAACAATTAGAATTACAATAAAAATGTTATAGCCATCCAGCAGTAAAAATTCTAAGTCTTTTATAATGTGTGTGTATATATATATATATGTAAAGCAGAGGAAACTCTTTAACCCCTCCTACCCAATGAAGAACATACCTTTAATCTCCACCAAAATATCTTGCTTATAAAACAAGAATCACCCTTAACAATGCTGGCAGTGTTATTAAAATCAAAGATACTAAATCACTCACAGAGGAAAAAAAGCAGAGTCTTTATTAGGATACATAGAGGCAGATAACACCTGTTATCTTATGCCAGGCTTTTTACACTTTGCTTATTAGATCACAGAATAGAAGCCAATTTTCTATTTTACCTTTAGCAGCTGTTCTTTTCTTTGCATTTATTTTCCTTCCCAAATACAGATAAACCATTCAACAGATGAGGCTATGTTCTCTTCTCAGTTTCGCCGATGCAACTCTATTGGCTTCAGTGGAATAGCTTGGGAACACATGAATGCAGATTTTAGCCCAGAGTCTCTTTCTGTCTAAGGTACTTATATAGCCTGCGTTACCATAGTATCTGCCATTGACCCAGTCTTTAATATATTTGTCCTCAAAACGTCCTTGTGAAATAGAGAGTTATAATATTCCCCATTTTACGGATGGGAACTGAGGCACAGAAAGACTAAGTGATGAGCCCAAGGTCACTCTGGAAGTCTGTGGTGGAACAGGGAAGTGTAACAATCAGTCCCAACAATGTGCACTTTACGAGCCTAATCCTGAAGTCAACAAGAGCTGTGTCTGGCTAAGGAACATAGGATTGGAGTCCCAAATTAACTCAAAGCTGATTTGTTCAATATTTTGAGGGAATTTAAAATATAAAAGCTTTATAGATTTGTGAACTTGCAGAGCAGATTTTTTAATGTCATGGATATTCAGGAACAGATGGCCATGTGTACCAGTATCTTATGCTGGATAGGGCTTGCTATGAGTTCCAGCTGCTCAAGGTCAATTGGAATGTGCCCATGCATACTTTGTGTGTTTGCTATTTGGAACAAGAGAATATGTGCATGTTACTCTTCTCTTTGCACGTTACATCCTCTCACATGTTCTTTGGTTTTTAGTTTTTAAAACAACCTGGTGCTATACTATTTGAATTTAACAGGGCCAAATTCTGCTGTCAGACAACAAGTCAATCGGTTTACTCCAGCTTTGCACTGGTGATGTAAATGAAAGCAGAATTTAGCTAACAATCTTTAAGATGGACATGATCAGCAGTACACAATTTTCCCATATCTTGAAATGCTCTCTCATTTACCTCCCTCCCTCTCATCACATGAAAATCTGAAGCCAATGGAGTTGCCCCAGCATTCCACTGAAGCAAACGAGATTAAAATCAGGCCCTAATATATGAGATACATAAAATATATTGTTCTGATATATTTCCTGAACATCTATGTGGAAAAAATTCTCCTTTCCTATTCACCCAGTGGGCTGCGTTTGACGCCAGTGAATGTTATGCATGCAGAACATCCCACAGAAGTACATGGTGCAGATAAGGGAGATGAAGAGAGACTTGGAGGGCAGAATTTTGCCCTTGGTTTTTATGAAGATCTGCGTCTCAACTTCGTAGAGATAATACACCGGTATGCCATTTTCTGCACAAATAATTTCTCTTTAAAAAAAAATCACTTTTCCCCTTTCTGTTTCTTTTTTGAAGCAGCTATGTTTAAATAATTAGTTTGGTACAAGTAGGGCGTTCATGCTTTCAATTCTATAAAGCAATACATTTTCCTAATTACTGGAACCTTTAGACACTTCTGAAATGAGAGCAGTGAACCATTATTGGGTTCTCAGTCTATGACTTTGAGAAGCATGCAGCTATTACATTGATTAGTGGTTGCACTTCCTGTGCCTTGGCATATTTTTTGACAAGTGAGTCTAGATTTGACATCCATTCAGGACAACTGACTGATGCCTATTGCTTTTCCATTTTGAAAACAATATGAGAGATAAAAGTGGAAGTGTTTATTTACCATCTGACAAACATCTGAATTTGTCTTTTCACAGCATAGATAATATTTCCATGTTTCAGATAAATAGCACTTTCCATTGTTTTCTAGAAAATCTGTTGACTGGCATAAATCCAGATACAGTATTTTATTAGTTTCTTGCTGGTTGCTTGGTATTGACAGACACACATTTTAATAAAAGCTTCTTTTTTTAAATGTTTCCAGTTGCATTGCACTACTTAGAGAGGATTTACAGCAGATGGAATCCAGGGTAACAGGTTACCATGGTGTCCTTTTGCTGATGATCTGTTATGTTTTGTAAGACTTTGAAAAGACGTTAAAATAAATTGACCAGTTTCTCATAGTAATGACTCAAATGCCAAATATTTTCACTGTCTGTCCTTCAGCACTGCCCCAAAAGATGTTGTAGACTTGTAAAGGATTGATTTCATTTATTTAGATTTTTCTCTCTCTAATTTTAGGCATCTTCTATATTTTAATACCTTTAGTGGTTTATACTCAATTTAAGAGCAGAAACGTACTTACTGAACTGCCCATTCACATTTTATTATAATTTAATATAACAAAAGTAAAAATTATAAACTCTAAACCTTATAGAAACGAAACATTTTACCCTTATTGAAATGAAATATTTTTATACTTTTCCATCAAAAATGTTGATGACATTGATAAATTCCCACAAAACGGATTTTGTCTATCTCCATTTCCATCAGAAAATTTTCAACCAGATCTACCTATTTACACTACTTAAAGATATTGGGCCAGAATCCCATTTAGTGTAAATAAAGACTATGGACATAAGACAATGTACACCAGCAAAGCATCTGTCTGTAAGGGTCTAATCTGTTTTGATCTGGTTGGGAATTTCCCACTGGAATGATTTTTCAATGGAAAATGCAGTTTCCACATATTTCCACGGAAAATATTTTAATTTGCTGATAAAATTCAATGTTCTATTAGAAAAATCAGAACAAAATATTTTGCTTCACGTGAGTTCAACCCAAATCAGAATATTTCAATTTGTTGAACTGGCCAGAAACTTTCGCTTTGAATCAGTTCAACATTAAACTGCATTTTCCTATCGGTGCATTATCTTATGGGAGCTCTAATTAGGGTCCCCATTCTCCCCTATGTGCCAGGCTCCCCAGAAGACTACATTTCCCCTAGTACAATGTGTATTTCACTCTGACAGAGATGTGTGGTGCATCATGGGAGATTTAGTCTGGCCAAGAAGCCTGGGCCTTATGGGAAAGTGGAGGCAATCAGACTTCTTTACTACCTCTCATGAGGCAATGTATCACTAAGAGAAAATGCAGTTTAATATTGAACTGATTCAAAACAAAGTGTTCTAGGTAAGTTCAAAAAAACTGAAACATTTGGATTTCAGGAATATCAAAATGTTTCATTTTGATCAAAAATGTTGAGGAAAAACACTTTGATGTTTTTGAATCAAAATATGTTGGCAGTTCTATTCCATGAAAAAAATCAAAATGGCAACTTTTCTGTTTTAGAATGAAAACAAAATGTTGAAATGTCAGGAATTTCCTGTGAGGTGGAAATTCTGGTTTTTGTTCAGCTCTACTAATTTCTGACTTCACTTATCTAAGATGTGACTTCCATTGCTAAAACCTACAGCGGCCTAAAATGTTCAAGATAAGAATCCAAACTTTGTAATGTGCATCTCAGCTGTTCCTGTGAATCTTTAGGAATGCATCTAGTTGGATATTACACTTCTCTCAGCTAAATTAGAAATCCTAATGCACAATGTAGCGCACAATGTGGATTTCTGGTACCTCCTGGGGAAATCTGTGTTTGTAAGTCATTGCATTAATTAAAATGAGTCATATACTTTGTATTTTCATGTGTGACTGACACAGTATTGCTCCAATTTTTCTTATGTTATTTATAGAATATGTTCCTTTTTTTAGTCCACAGATTAGACAAGAAGCAAGAGATGCCTGACATTATAACAGAATGATATAAAATGTACTTGAAAATACAGTTTTTAATTACCATTGCAATTTGAAACTTAATTTTCAAATATAGCTCACAGTGTATTCATGCTGAGAAGTAATTTTATCTTTTTGAGCTTTTAGGTTGCTTGACTACATCAAATGATTCAAGTTTTCTCAGTTGTTTCACTGCACCCCTTGTGAGAGAACACACAACAGAATGGAGATTGCACAGTTAAAATGGTGCATAGATATTGGCTAAGTATATTTTAGTGAACTGTACTATGGCAATAAAGCAGGATGGTGATCAAGGGGTAGGTTAGCCTGCTGTACACATAGCGAAAATAAAGAAACATACAGAGCAGGATGTGGACATGAAGAATGGTCCAGAGGTCAGGGCCCTAGCCTGGGACTTAAGACACTTGTGTGCAATTCCCTGCTCTGCCAAAGACTTCCTATGTGACCTTGGACAAGTTACTTAACCTCTCTGTAACCCATCTGTAAAAGGGCCATAATATTTCCCTCGTACACAGTGTTGCTATGAGGATAGATACATTAAAGGTTGTGAGGCACTCCGATGTTATGGTAATTGGGGCTGTATATGTACCTAAAATAGATAGGATGTGGTGCAGAGGAAAGATAACTCAAATCAAGGACCTTTCTACCTCCTGCACACACAATTTCCTATTCTCGGTTTGGTCTTTTTTATCTGATAGGAACCTCTAGGAGCTACTAAAACCCTTGGGCAAAAGTAACCCTACACACTTGTCCAGGGATGGGGAGGCAGTTTGTTCCTGGATTCAGCAATCTTTGTCTTTAGTTTTAAATTAGATTTTAAAAATACCAACCTTCGCTTGTTAGGGTTGTTACCCACCCAGAGTCACTGAAGACAAGCTGTTCCAGCACCTCAGTCACCATGGTAGCCAGAAACTAATACACAATGAGGTGGGCTATCAAAGAGCCAAGTGGACAACCTGACAGGAAATCAGGGCTGGGTTCCATCAGAACTTCAGTGACACCAAACCATGTGAGAAACTGCCAATGAAAAAGTATGTTGCAATTTTTCTGACAACGTCAGATTCAAAAAATTCACCAAGGAGCTCTTCTAACCATTGTATTGACTATTTACAACCCTTGAAACACTGTGGAAGTTTCAGAGGCCTGGAAAAAATGAATGTTGTGCCAACAATTAAAAAGAATAAACAGGATGATCTCAGTAACTATAGGCTGGTTAGCCTGACATAAATCTCAGGCAGAATCATGGAAAGGCTGATATGGGTGGCAATCAGTAAAGAATGGTAATATAATTAATGCCAATGAATAATGTTTTATGATAAATAGGTCTCATCAAACAAATGTGATTTGAAATCTGAAAGCATGCCTTGTAATAAAAGTCTTAAAAAATTAATCTATTTAGTTTACCCAAGTGAAGGTTAAGAGATGACTTCATCTCCGTCTATAAGTACCTACATGGGAAAGATATTTCTGATCATAGATGGCTTGTTGATTTAGCAGAAAATGGCATGGCAAGATCTAATGACTGGATGCTGAATCTAGAAGAATTCAGACAAGAAGTAAAGCAAAAACTTTTAACAGTGAGGATAATAAACAATTGGAACAATCTGTATAGAGTCTTGGTGGATTTCTTCATCACTTGGTGTCTTTAAATCAAGCTGGGTGTCTTTCCAAAAGATATGCTATAGCTAAGGCGTTCTCAAACTTCATTGCACTGTGACCCCCTTCTTAAAACAAAAATTACTTCATGACCCCAGGAGAGGGGACCAAAGCCTGCCTGAGCCCCACCACCCCAGACAGGGAGACCAAAGCCCAACGGCTCCAGCCCCAGGCATGAGGACTATAAACTAAGCCCCGCTGCCCAGGGCTGAAGCCCTCAGGTTTTGGCCCGGGCACTGGGGCTCGAACTTCAGCTTTGGCCCTGGGCAGCAGGGCTCGGGCGTCAGCTCTGGCCCTGGGCCCCAGCAAGTCTAAGCCAGCCCTAGCGACCTCATTAAAATGGGGTTGCGACCCGCTTTGGTGTCCCAACCCACAATTTGAGAACCGCTGCCTAGCTCAAACAGAAGTTATAGGCCTGATGCAGAAATTACTGGATGAGTTCCTTTGCCTTGTGTTATGCAGGAGGTCAGACTAGGTAACCATTATGATCAAAGGCAGAAGAAACCATTTTTGGTTGATGAATCTTACTTGGTATCCTAGGAACACTGTTTATTCTACCGACATCATCTCCATTTTCCCTGAACTGAGCTTGAGCCAGCTTTTTCCATCCATCCATATGCTCATGTATTTTAGATATCGTGAAATCTGTATGACAGCTTTGGCTGCTTTTGATGAGAATAGAGGTGAGGCGTAACTGTTGATAGTGGGGAGGGGCACAATTTAATGGTTGGGGGGGCTGGCCACCCCACATCACCTCTGCTGCCCACCCATTGGCCCTTTGCATGCCCCCTTCCTTCCTGCCACTTCCACCAGCTCCTCCTATCGCTGTCCCTTCCCCACTTGCTCCCCACCCAAGCCCTGCTGCTCCTCCATAAACCCCCAGCAGGTCACTTCCCACTCCCAGCGCTGTGCAGAGAACCAGCCCCTGCTCGGAGCACTCAGCCTATCTGCAGCTTGGCCGGTGGGCTCCTTCCTCCCCTGCTGCCTCTGGCCAGGCCAATGCTCTGGGAAAACCTAAGACCCTCCTGTACGAGGTGCTGCCCAGGAGGAGCCGAGCCCTGCATGTGCTAAAGCTGCCTGGAGCCCCATGCAGCACCAGCATAGGGGAGCCTCTCCACCCCTCAGATAAGCACTGGAGTGGGGCAGAGGGAAGTGATTTCAAGCCCATTTCCACTTGCAGGCTCCATAGCAACCCCTGGAGCGCAGGGCTGCTCTGTCTCCTAGTCTTTGTGCCTGAGGCAGGACCCATGTGTGGCACCACTCCTCCTGCTGGGGGCGCCCTCTCGTACTGAGCATCCTCAGGATAGGCTCCATGGCCGCAGAAACCCCTGCAGAGCCCAGCACCTGTGGTTGTTCAGGGAAGGTCAGGATGGGATCTGCTGGTTCCCCCTGAGCCCAGATCCCCATTGCCAGGTGCCAGCAACAGCCATGCCTCACCTGTTGCTACACCTGCTCCAATGGCCTGTCTGGCCCCAGTATGCTGCCCAGCTGGATGGTCACTCCCTGGACAGTTCCCTGGACTGTGATAGCTCCTCCCTGCAAGTCCCCCAGCACTGGCGATGCCTGGCTGGCAGTGGAAAGCAGAAATCTGGGGGGGCACAAGACCCTGCGTGCCTCCTTCCCCCGCCCCACACGTGTCACCGGTGGATGAGAACAAGACATAGAACTGTGTGTTATCCCCATCTGGTGGCGTATGAATCTCTGCTGTCTCACCAACTCCCCCAGATACATCATCTATATGTTTTAATTTAGGATAAGAGGTAGTGCAGATGATACAAAGCTCCTCAAGATAGTTAAATCCCAGGCAGACTGTGAAGAGCTACAAAAGGATCTCACAAAACTGGGTGGCTGAGCAACAAAATGGCAGATGAAATTCAATGTGGATAAATGCAAAGTAATGCACACTGGAAAACATAATCCCAATTATACATATAAAATGATGGGGTCTAAATTAGTTGTTACCACTCAAGAAAGAGATCTTGGAGTCATTGTGGATAGTTCTCTGAAAACATCCACTCAATGTGAAGCAGCAGTCAAAATAGTGAACAGAACGTTGGGAATCATTAAGAAATGAATAGATAATAAAACAGAAAATATCATATTACCTCTATATAAATCCATGGTATGCCCACCATCCTGAATACTGCATGCAGATGTGGTCACCACATCTCAAAAAAGATATATTGGAATTGGAAAAGGTTCAAAAAAGGGCAAGAAAAATGATTAGGGATATGGAATGATTTCCATATGAGGAGAGATTAATAAAACTGGGACTTTTCAGCTGGGAAAAGAGACAAGTAAGGGGGGATATGATAGAGGTCTATAAAATCATGACTGGTGTGGAGAAAGTAAACAAGGAAGTGTTATTTACTCCTTCTCATAACACAAGAACTAGGAGTCACCAAATGAAATTAACAGGCAGCAGGTTTAAAACAAACAAAAGTAAGTATTTCTTCACACAACACACAGTCAACCTGTGGAGCTCCTTGCCAGAGGATGTTGTGAAGGCTATGACTTTAACAGTTCAAAAAAGAACTAGGTATGTCCATGGAGGATAGGTGCATCAATGCCTATTAGCCAGGATGGGCAGGGATGGTGTCCCTAGCCTCTGTTTGCCAGAAGCTGGGAATGAGTGACAGGGGATGGATCATTTGACGATTACCTGTTCTGTTCATTCCCTCTGGGGCATCTGGTATTGGCCACTGTCAGAAGACAGGATACTGGGCTAGATGGATCTTTGGTCTGACCCTGTATGGCTGTTCTTATGTTCTTAAGTGTCAATCCACGTGAGAGCTCTTGCAGAGAAAATTCTTTCATCTCTTTGTTTTGTTCAAGAGATATGAACAAATCCCATTCTGGTGCCTTACCAGCAGCTCCTGCCAAGTGGATGCATGTCAGCAGCTCCTCTCAATCAATGCTTTTGATAGCAGGAGATAGATTTAGCAGTATAAGTGCAGAGTCTCATTGTTTGTCACACTCACAATCTGGTTTCAGACTGGACCATGGTGTGGAAAGAGCAGTGTTGTCTTTGTCGGATAATCTCTACACATGTACAGCGTGGGATATGTCTGTATCAAATTATGAACTTCCTGTGTTGAACTCATGTCTAAACTTGCCTGAATGCAGGTTATTTAACTGCATTTAGGACATGGTTACACTAGAGAGTTTACAGCGGCACAGCCTCAGCAATGTAGCAACTCTCTAATGTAGCTGCTCTAAGCTGATGGGACAGAGCTCTCCTGGAGACATAGTGTGGTGCGCACTGGCACTTATGTTGGTGTAACTCATGTCATTCAGGAGGGTGATTTATTCACACCCCTGAGCGACATAAATTATGCCAACATAAACTGTAGTGTAGACATAGTCTCAGACAATGCCCACTTCAGGAAAGGTGTTTGATACCTTGTTTAAGGATTATCACCGAGAGCCATCTGGGGCTATCAACTTTGAATGAATTAGATGCTGGTCCACCCCCATGGAACAATGGTTTCTCTACACAGGTGGGCATGAATAACAAAAGTGGTGTGGACTATCCCAGTGGAGACCATGGCAAAGAGACAGAGACCCTGCTTCAGAGCAAGGTCATGCTATGTGCAGAGGAGTCAATTGTTATATGAAAGAAGGACTTGCAGGAGAGAGAGAGAGAGAGGGCAGAGGGACTCCATACAGGTGGAAGTGCTGATGAACTGTAGGTCCCGGCTACATTAAAGAGTTTACAGAGGTGCAGCTGCACCAATGCAGCTGCGTCACTAAGTTCTCTAATGTAGCTACTCTAAGCCGACGGGAGAGAGCTTTCCTGTCGGCTTAACTACACCAGCCCCCACGAGCGGCAGCAGCTATATTGGAGTGAGAAGCTCTCCTTGTTGACATAGCGCTGTCCACATCGACACTTATGTTGGTGTAACTTATGTGATTTATTCATCCCCCTGAGTGACATAAGAATGTTCTTATGTTTGCTAAGCCTGTGTTCCTTGCTTTCCTATCACACTGTCCCCAAAGAGAGTAAACTACAAGACCAACAACCCAGAGCTTCAGCAGAGCCCTGGAAGAGCATGTATAAATGACGGGGGTTTGGGAGGTCTCAGCCATTGATTTCAGGGTCTAGGGAAATTTAATAACAGCATCCCACATCCAAAGGGAGGATGTCAGACAAGAAGTCAGAGCCTGGCAGTGTGTCCTGTCATCCCAGAACTAGAAATGGTGACTGTCTACCCAGACCCAGTTGGCTTCAAAGCACATAGGACCCAGTGATTGGGTCCACTTGCAACAGACTGGTGCCTGTACGGAGAGGCACAGAGTCAGGTTGTAACAGTGAGATGTCAAAGAAGTTGACCTGGGTCAATACTGTTGATGTTTTCTCCTCAACATCTTATCATTGACCTAGTCAAATACCTAAATTGATAAATAAAGAGGAGGGCCGTGAATAGCCAGAAGCTCATGAGGTCGTTGGCATCCAGCACTGTTTTTGGAGGCTGCTTGGTATATTGCACATTTCAGCACCTTATTTTCAGTCTGAATTTGTCTGGCTTCACCTTCCAGCCACTGGGACTTGTTATGCTTTTGTCTGCTCCATTAAAGAGCCCTTTATTATCAGAAAACCTCTCCCTGCGTAATAATTACAGACCATAATCAAGTCACCTTTTATGATGCAGTCTCTACAGCAGCATAGCCCAGTAGGACTCATGGACCAATCACAGGTGAAAAGCCACAGAGGTAACTTTGAGCTGCATCGAGTCTATAGTTAGGATATAACCAAAGCAGACTCAAAACTAATAATCTGAAACTCATTCTCCTAAACTGGGTGTGCGTATTCCATTAGGTAATGATTTACCTACGCCGTACTTAACCACAGTTAGTCATTAGAATACAATGATGATTCTTTCGTTGGTGGTTATTAAAGAGTAGGATTAGCCATATGTGCTTACATTTTTAAAATGTTATACTTCTTTTGGCTTTGCATCCATTGCTAAGTGCATCATTAACATTCAGGAGAAATTATAACAAGATAATGACTGGAAAATAACCTTTCTAATGACTACAGTTAAATTTTTAAAAATGATACAGAGGCAATAAAGTCTTTAAAAACCTACTTGATCATATATCTTAGGGAATGCATACATAGAGATCGGCCACTTTCAGAAAGGCTCTCGTTAGAAATGTAGGCTTTACCTGACAAGGAACAAAGCTCATTACCGCTACAGTAATCAATAACCTCTGCTAATGTGTTCAGCTGGCGACATAGACCAGATCAATAAAACCTGCCACATGCTTTTGTTTTAGGAAATGAAGCCTTTTAGTTCTTAATTAAGGGAGAGACCTCACATCCTTAATGATGTTTGCAATGAATGTTGCCACAGAGGAGAACAGCCAAATCTGAGGTTTGCTTTAAAAGACTTTGTCAAAGTAATATCAGAGTTGAGCTGAAAACTTATGTTTGTTTAATTTAAAATAAAAAAAACCTCAGTAAAACAGAAAAATATATTGTTCAGAAATAGCCTGATGAATTACTGTGGTTGCTACAAGAAACATCACTTCTAAGAGGACGTGGATGTCAGCAGCCCAGTGGCACAACTGTCTTGGAACGCAGGAGCCATCTATGCTGAGTCTGCCTTGTGTGCTACCAATGGGGGCCCCCTTAACATACAGCTTCCATACAGGGCCACTTATTTTTATCATCAAGTCCATTATTATTACACCTGTGCAATCCTGTGGACTAGTGCACATTATAAGTGGCAGTTATGGCAGAGGAAAGCACATGCTACACAGGGAGCAGAAATGAGCTAAAATTAATGAGCACTGTGGAAATGACTTGGCCACATATGGCTAATGAAAACATAAAAATATGAGAGTGACTGAATGACTTTAAAAGATTAATAAAAGATCTAATTTGCATAATACATGAAAGCTTATGTACAGACTTGTACACAGGAGTGTTTATATTAATATTACTGTATTTTGCAATGGTAGTGTCAGAAAATACCACTAACTACAATCTCAGGGACAATCAAATGCCCTTGCTGCATGCTCATAAATCTACACTGCTATGGACGAACAACATGATGGTCAGTGTTACAGGAGATGTTGACAGCCCAGCTAAATGCCTAGGCCACTGTCAGTACTGGAATACCAATTATCATGCTTCTTGCCAAAAGCAGCTATAAGGCCTTTCTAGCACCCTTAGCATAACCGGGCAACCCGAAGGGGAGGGGGTAATAGAGAGACCGTGAGAAGTGAATATGGCCCTGTGTCCTTCCTGATAAGCTCTCTTTTGAAATTGTTGGGGTGTGCATCTTTGGAAAACAGGAAATC